>NC_064816.1:18546637-18643897 GCF_023721935.1 Panthera uncia
GAGAGAGAGAGAGAGAGAGAGAGGTTGAGAGAGAGAGAGAGATTGCTTCCCAGTGATGCTTCCCCTGACCCAGCTGACAGCAGAGTTCTCTGTCTTGCAAACCTGGTGCTGGCTGGCTTCCAGGAGGCTGGTTCATTGCTATTCCACACCAGCCCCTCTCCACCCTCGATTCAGCCCCTCCAGTGCAGCGTCAGAATTGAGCCTCAAATGCAGCCAGCCGCAACCTCTGCAGGGGGCTCAGTGCTCCCAGGCCTGCTTGAAACTCTCTCTGGCAGGCATGAGAAGGAAGCATAGGCCCTGGGTAGCTGTCTCCAGACCTGACTGCCTTGGGCTGAGCCTTTGCATCTCTAGTGGGTCCTCACAGCTGCCCTCAAACCCAGCAGGGTAAAATTCTTCCCTTTGTCCCACTGGGCACTCAGCATGTTCACCCCTTGGAATTGAGGCCGGCAGCCAGGGAAGGGTCTGGGAAGTTCACTTCCTTCCCTTCGAGTGGGTTAGGGTGGGGTTGGGTTATTTAGTTTAGAGCCAGGACACCTGAGTTTTGGTTTACATGAGGCCTTGGGCAAGGCTGTTCCACTTTTTGAGGTTCCCCAACCTCATCAGTAAAATGAGACATTGATTAAGCAGGGCCAGATCCTTTCTGTACCCTTGGCACACATGCTGCCACCAGTTGATGGCAGATCACACACTTTGCTGGGTCTCGGTTTTCTTATCTTTTAAATGGGAGTAATCCTCACAAGGGTGGGCATTGTGTGGTGGAAAAGGGGAGAGGGACAGCCAAGTCCAAAGGCCTTGGTCACCAATGTTGCCCAAGTGTCTGCTAGGTGACATGTCAAGGTGCCAGGATTCTGCCAGTTCTGCCCTTTTTCTGTTTCCCATCACCAGGAGAAAGCAGCTAGAGAGTCAGAAAGTTGGAAACTCAGGGAACCAGTTTGCTGAGGCTCAGAGTAGTTGATCAGGGCAGGTTAATTGGGGTGTGGAGCCACCTGCTGGTCACCTGAGTGAGCATTCAGTAGATGCCTACTGTGTGCCAGAGCCTGAAGGAGCTGTGGTCCTGCCCTGGTGGAGGGGGAGGCTACAACATCACAGTGAATAGCTGCTGTTTATTGAGTGCCTATTGTGTGCCAGGCACACAGTGCTGGGACTTTACATGGACCATCTAAGTCCTCACATTCCCATCTTACAGATGGAAAAACTGAGCCCCAAGCTCTTAGTCACTGCTCTTCATACTGGAGAAGGTCAGAGGAAGGAATACTACTTTTGGCTGGGGACAAACATGGAAGGATTCCCAGATGTGGTGACATGTGAATTTGGAGAGACAAAGATTTTGGAAAAGGGCATTCCAGCTGGCAGGTAGAGGGGGAGGCAAGGTGAGGAGGCAGGAATGGGATGTGCTTGTGTGAAGGATGGAGAACAAGTAGGTTTAGTGGGTGAGAGGCAACCGTGGCAAGGAGATCTTTCATTTTTTTAAACCCCATCTCCTACAGGAAGGCAGAGTGGGGGCCTCAGGGATGAGGCAGTGGGCACCTGGTAGCAGCTTCCCCCTCTTAGCACGCCCAGAGCAATCTCATGTATTCTCCCCTCCCCACATCCGCATGTGCTTCCCCTAGAGATACGCACAGCTTTTGATGCTAGTTTATCAAACAACCTGTCCACCTCCTCTTTCTGCTGTGGCATTTTCAGGTGGCTCCTGTGTTGCTTGTCAGGGGCCAGATCTTTTGACACCTGGCTCTCTGGGTCTTCAGGATGTGGTAGAGGGGTCCTAGGGCCCTCCACCCCTGCTTCCAACAGAGCTGATTTGTGTACTGGAGTTTCTCCTGAGATGTAATTTGAACAAGAGTTTACATGGTTAAAACATTTTTATTGACCACTGAACCAGAGACAAATAAAATGTATCTCAAATCCTGCAGATAGGCATTGCAATCCCATTTTACAGATGGGAAACCAAGGCTCAGAGTGGCTAAGTGGCTTGCCAAAGTCCACGACTGGGCTCTGAAATGGCAAACTATCTTCAAGATGGTCCTTGCTCCACTATCCCTGTCCTCATAGAGGCCAGACTCCGTGAGGACAAGCAGGAAGCAGCTACCTGCACTGTCTGGTGGGCTCCAGCCAAGTGCTAAGGGGGAAGCAGTGGTGACTTGTGATCATGGCTCTTATAGGCAGGCTTACTTTCCTCTTTCTTGTGGGAAGTTCAGAGAAAGTTAGGACAAAGAAGAGGTAATGGGGATGAGGTGGCATTGGGGAGCCTTCCTTATCCCAAAAAACCTGCTTCTGTTGCAGGGACAGTGTGGATAAAGCAGATTACACCCCCATCCCCACCCCCAGGCTTCATCTGTGTTTACAGCAAACTGATCAGCCCTCAGACCTGGCCGTGATTCTCTGTGCAGGAACCTGGTGAATCCTTCAGTCACCCCCTGGAACGGCTCCCCAGTGTCAAGACACTCCCCAGTACACCTTCACTTCCAGCTGATGAGATCTTGGTTCATGGGCCATGTCTCCCAACCTGGGCTGTTGGGGGTGCATGGAAGGTCTCAGAGCCTGCCATGGAAGGGCCAAGTGAGTGAGGGGGCTGGGCTTCCCAGCTCTGGGCCTAGCTTTCCAATCCCACTTTCAGCCCATGTTTTGAGCACCTAGAATGTGCCCGGAATGTCTCATATAAGATCTCCTTTAATTTCTGTCTCTCCATTAGCCCTCTTAGGCAGAGGTTATGCTCATCTTGCAGGCAAAGTCACTGAAGTTTGAGGAGTACCAGCTTCCCATATGTGGTATGTGGCAGGGCCAGGTCAGAACCTGGAAATATGGGGCTCTATAATCCCCTCCCTAAGAGGAAATCTGTCCTTGCCCAAAGAGTCCCAACCCTGGCTGATTCCTTCCCTGACCTGGCCTGGCTGAGGTGTCACAAGCCTGCCCTTTCCTTCTGCTGGTCTTCTGTGCCCTGGCTGCCAGAGGAAGGGCTCTTGAGGATCACTTCCCATGCCCTCTAACCTCTGAACCTGGGAAGGGAGTGCCGGTCCCCTCTCAGGGTGGCTTAAGGTCAGGGCACTTTCCTGAGGATGAGATTGAAGTTGGGCCAGGTTGTGCAGCCTGGGGTATCCTCCCAGCTCTGCTCTGTGACCTTGGACAACTGTCTTAACTTCCCTGAACCCATGTGGACAAGTGACACTTGTCCCCTAGCCTATGAGACTGCAAAAGGGAAGGCACAGAGCCCTGTAGAGCTCTCAGCATGCTATAGGTCCTGAAAAATGTCACCTCATACAAGAGACTGTGGGGTATGATGGTGTACAGGAAAGTATTGAGTCTCAAGCTAAAAGCCTTTAGAAAGGAGGCTGTCTTCCTGGGAAACGCTGCAGTCAGAGCTCCTGTCTGATTGAGCTGCCCACCTATCCTCGGGACATCTTTCTGTCTCTGAACATTCCTGCCAGGCCAGAGCCTAATGGGTTGTGCAGAGGGGCTGGCCAGGGCTGGGGAGGGGGGGGGGGAGACACATGAGGTAGAGGAGGCTTTGTGCAATGGCAACCAGGCAGGTCCAGAGAACGCCTTCTCACAGGGTCATTAAGGAGTCCTGTGGGGGCACAAGTCTGGTCTCCGCACCAGCCAGATGAGGGGATGAGCTAACCGAGAGTGCCTAATGTGGGCAAGCCTCTCTGGACTATTGGCAGGAGCAAGCTAAGCAGATGGAACTCCTTCTTTAATGACAGAGCTCACAGCCAAAGTGGGGTGACAGGGATAGGGGAGTCAGGGAAGGTCTTTGAGAAGGGCACACTCAGCTAAGGAGGAATACAAGAAGTTGGCTATGAGAAGAGCAGGAGGAGGGGCACCTGGATGACTCGGTTGGTTAAACAACCAACTTTGGCTCAGGTCACGATCTCACAGTTTGTGAGTTCAAGCCCTGTGTTGGGCTCTGTGCTGACAGCTGAGAGCCTGGAGCCTGCTTCAGATTCTGTGTCTCCCTCTCTCTCTGCCCCTCCCCCTCTTGTGCTCTGTCTCTCTCAAAAATAAACAAAAAAAATTTAAAAAAAAAGAGCAGGAGGAAAGGCATCCCAAAAAGGGAGACTAGCAAGTGCAAAGGCCCTGGGGCTGAAAAGATCTTCAAGTATCTGAGGAGGAAAAATTAGCATAATGTGCCTGGAGAGTACTATTCTAGGTCAGCTTCCCTTGTACAGAAGTGAGTGTGTGGGCAGCCTTATGGAACACCAGGAAATTGGAATTTTGGAGGTGTCTTTCTCTAGGCTCTGCCCACTGACCATCAAGAATAGGATCTGGCTCAAGACAGCTCAGAAAGATGTGAATCAGCCCTCACCTTGCCTTTGACTCTACAAATAGAATATGAGCTCCTGAGACAGAGTTAATATCTAACTGTTGGCAATCATTTGGATCCACTAAACTGTGGACATAAAGCTTTCTGGTGTTGTTAACATCAGCAAAGTCAGTGCCCGTGTCTGTTTCTTTAAAGATAAGAAGCAGTAAGACAGCACTTAACTCTGGAGGCAGATTCTGTAGAGATAGGGTGCTGCCCTCTGGGCCCAGGAGAGAGGAGCTCGCTTCCAATCAGTGAGCTCCTGTAACCGGGGTTCACTCTTATTAGAGTTATGTGACTGCTCAGGTGTCAGATCCTGGGGTGAGGGGTTTGCAGAGATTCTCAGCAACAGTCACACACCATAATCTCAACCAGGAGAAGAGAAGGCCCTCCTCTCTCCAGCTCCTGAGCCAATGCAGGCCTCCAGCCTGGGCTGGGAACACTGCCAAGGGATGAGGGGACCCCAAGGTATTCTTCTCAGGACAGGTACCCCATCTCCTATGCCTAACCCTGGAAGATTTTCTTCTTTCTGTGGCTCTTGAAGTCAGGTGGGTTTTCTCAGCTAATTCTGTGGAATAAATCCTGCCCAAATGAAGCGGGGAGGGCTGCCTGGAGCAGGCAAAGATGCAGTGGGTGGGAGGAGGTTTAGGAGAAAGAGAGGAGGCCAGGTTCTGTCCTCTGGGAGGAAGGAGGTCAGAGGTCAGCTGACTCATGCAATGCCACACAGAAGGTTAGTAGTAGAGCTGTGGACAAAGGAAGGCTCCCTGGAGATGGCCATAAAGTTGGGAGTGGGGAGGAGGGCATCAGGATGGGGGGGACCTAGAAGAGCTTGTGGGTTCAGGGCTTCTGATGTTTTCTCCTCAGAGTCCTATTACCTGGAGGGCAAGTGGTGCCTCTTGGGGCCCTGTACTTTCTCATCTCCATGTGTGCCCTCCTGGATTGGCCAAACCTAGCCACCCTCCAAGGATGGGAGTGGATCCAGGAACAGTGAAAGTCCATACACGTGTCGTTCAGACACAGCATTGGGAGCAGTTCTAGATAGGATCTGAGAAGGTCAGGGCTGGAAAGTGCCTTATTGTATTTCATTCCCATTTTATAAATGAGAAAGTTGAGGCTCACAAGCCAGCCTCTTAACTTAGACTGCCTGCTCCCACATGTGCAGCCTCCCTGTCCTCTGGTTTGCCAGCTTCCCTTCTCTGGCCTCAGAGTTCTCTCTCAGGTCCTCCTAGTGCCCACCTTCCTCTGCAAAGCTGTTTTCTCTTTTTGCTTGCTCTTAAATGGGACCTTGTCAGCAAGTTGCCATGACTCTCATTTAGTCTTCATTTCCATAGGCCTTCACGTGAGAGGAGTATCAGTGCTCAGCACTGGGAGCAAGAGGTAAGGGGCTCTGCCGGGGGCATGCAGAGAAGGGCAGGTGTCAGGAAGGCTGGTCCTAGGCACGCTGGGAGGCTGCGGCCTAAGCCTGGAGGCCTGAAGGGTGGGGCTTCCCTATGCAGGGGGCTTCTTTGAGTCTGAGACTTCCAGCTCCTGGGCTGGCTGCTGATGTCCCTCTCTCTGCCACACCCAGGACTAGGACTGCCGGAAGGCTGGACATATAAGGGATTTCCTGGTTGTGCCTTGAGGACAGAGAGGGCTGCAGCTGTGGAAATTTTGGAAGACACGCCTATTTGATCTGGAGTCCTTGCTCTCCAGCTGAAGGCATGACTGCTCCCTGTAGCCTCCTTCAAGGTGGGAGCTCCAGAGAAGAGAAGCTGCCTCAGCCTGGCTGGCACCTACATTTACTACCAGCTCCTTGAGTGATACCACTACTCAGCTTGGTTTGGGGCTCTTAGCCTCAGCTGGCCACGCCTAGTGCTCTCTCACTGGCCAATGGTTGCCAATGCCAAGGGCCACTATCATTCTCCCTTCTTGGGGTTCTCTCTGCATCTAGACAAGATGTGGGCCACATCCTTGACCTGGATGGAGGTGGGAGAGGGGAAAGCCCCCCCTCCTTCCCTCTCCCCCAGAGTATCTTCCACAGCCTCCAGTCTTCTCCCCATGGATGTCACAGTGCTTGGTCCAGCACTGCCTATTCCAGGTTCTACAGTAGGTTCAAGGCCAGCCCCTGGAAGACTGGTCACTGCTCTTTCCTGGTATAGAGAAGGGGTTTTAGTGTCAGGAAACACCTGGAACTCTGGGGCTGGCTGCTGCCTGTGATCTTGGACAAGGCTCTTCCCTGATTTGGAATCTTAGTTTCCTTGCCCATAAAGCAGCCACAAGGATGCTCACAAGGTTCTTGAGAGGATTCAATGTGAGAACATAAGAGAAAACACCATAACCAGGGAGTCTGCTGCCCCAAGAGTTGAGATAGTCTAGCTCAACTGGAGGGAGTGGGGGGCTCTGGACTATTTCTAGTGTGGGGAGAGGAGAAGGGTCTGGAGGGAAGGTGGCATCTGCTCTGAGAAGAGGACCTGCTCTGAGGCATCTGCTCTGAGAAGGGAAGTTAGGAATCCAGAGGCTCCCATGCTTTGCCAAGGCCTCTGACACTGAGGGTGGTGTGCCATTTACTCCCAAGGATTTCTAAGAGTCAAAGGTTGGGGCTCAGGGAGCCAGGGGAAAATAGTGTTGGGAGCCAGCCTGAAAGAAGGAGAGAGTAGAGGGAGGGAGCAGGAGATGGATTTCTCTTCTCCAAAGGCTACACATGAACTTAAGTCTTCCCTCAGGTGCTGGGTGTTGCATTCTCCCACCTCCTGCCCACAGGACCAGTTGGAAGGGATGAGAGAGCTTCATACTGGTGAGGGCCAAGGACTACCTCCCAAGCACAAGAAAAACCCTGAGGTTACCACCTGGTTCTAGGCCCAAGGAGGGAAAGCATTCATCCCCCTGCTCCAGTCCATTCCCTGGCAGTCTTGGTCCAGCTCCCCAAGCATAGATCCATACCCACTCCTGCTCTCTAAGGCCAGATTTCTGAGCCCAGAAGTTAAGGCCTGGCCTTGATCTGATGAATGAAGCAGGTCAAATACATGCTATATGCTCCCAGGCCTGATTTATCTAACCTTTCAGAGCATGTCCGAGATGGAGCTATGGAAACGTCCACACAAGGAGTAGCACTGGGTCTGTGATGGGCTCTAAGAACAGTCTGTAGGTTTGTCATTTGGCCACTGTTCTGGTCAAGCAAGTAGCTTCCAAAGTGTGTTTCTGCATTATAGTTTATATAAAGTGAAATCTTAAGTGTAAATCTAAGTCGTATTTTATTTTTAAAATATTTATTTATTGAAATATTTATTATATTTTAATACTATTTTGAAGACATACACATTTTTTTTCTATTTTTTTAAGAGGTTTACTTTTTTAAGTGTTTGTTTATTTTGAGGGGGAGGGGGGCAGGGAGGGGTAGAGAGAGAGGAAGAGAGAATCTCCAGCTGGCTCTTTGCTGTTGGCATGGAGCCTGAAGTGGGGCTCGATCTCACCAACTGTGAGATCATGACCTGAGCTGAAATCAAGAGTTGGATGCTTAACCTGATGAGCCACCCACACACCCCCAAGAGGTTTAACTTTTTAAAAATAATTTTTAAACATTTGAATATAGTTTTGTGACGTACAATGTCACATTAGTTTCAGATGTACAACATAGTTATTCAACTTCGGTATACATTATGCTATGCTCACCACTAGCATAGTTACACTATGTCACCAGACATGCTAGTATGGTACCATCGACTATATTCTCTATGATGTGACTTTTATTCTCGTGACTTACTCATTCCATAACTGGAAGCCTGTATCTCCCACTCCCCTTCACCCATTTTGCCTGCCCTGTATCCTCTTCCTTCTGGCAACCATCAGTTTGTTTTCTGTATTTGTGGGTCTGAGCCTGCTAACTTAGATTCTTTTAAACTAATGCATATACTCATGTAACCAGGGTTCTAGTCAGAATATAGAACATTTCCATCACTTCAGAAAGTGCCTAACAGTCCCCCATCACAGATGCTGATCTGATTTCTATCACCATAGGTAAGTTTTGCCTATTCTAGAAGTTCATTTAAGTGGGATTACACAAGTATGCGAGTATGTAGTTTTTCGTGTCTGGCATCTTCTGCTTCTTTTCAAGATTTATCTGTGTTGTTGCATTAGTAGTTCTTTGCTTTTTATTGTTGAGTAATATCACTTTTATGAATATACCACAATTTGATGGTTATTGGGCTGTTCCAGTTTTTGGTTATTATGAAAAAAAGCTGCTATGAACATTCACATATACATCTTTATATGGACATCTGCTTTCATTTCTTTTGGGTAGATATTTATTTATTTATTTAAATGTTTATTTATTTATGAGAGAGAGACAGAGAGCGAGCAGGGGAGGGGCAGAGAGAGAGGGAGACACAAAATCTGAAGCAGGCTCCAGGCTCTGAGCTGTCAGCACAGAGCCGTACACGGGGCTCAAACACCATGAACCGTGAGATCATAACCTGAGTCGAAGTCAGGCACTTAACCAACTGAGCCACCCAGGCACTTCAGTTTTGGGTAAATATTTAGGACTGAAATGGCTAGTAAATAACTAGAAGTGAAATTTCTCGACATACATTAAGTATATATTTAACTTTTTAAGAAATGCCAGATTTCAAAAGTGGTTGTATCCTTTTATGTTCCCCCAGCAATTTATGAGACTTCTGATGGCTCCACAACCTCGTCAACATTTGGTGGTATCAGTCCTTTTTATTGTAGCTATTCTGATGGATGCATAGTATTTCATTGTGGTTTTTCGTTGTTTGCATTTCTCTAATGATTAATGATGTTTTCATGTGATTATTGGCCAGTTGTAAATCTGTTCAAGTATTTACCCTATTCTCAAACACTGGGTTGTTTGCTTTTTTATTATTGAGTTACAGTAGTTCTTTATATATTCTGGATACACATCCATTGTCATATATAGATGTTGGAAGTGTTTTGGCTTATCTAATCCTGGCTTAGCTACTCATTTTCCTTTTTTTTTAATTTTTTTTATTTATTTATTTTTTTAATTTTTTTTTTCAACGTTTTTTATTTATTTTTGGGACAGAGAGAGACAGAGCATGAATGGGGGAGGGGCAGAGAGAGAGGGAGACACAGAATCGGAAACAGGCTCCAGGCTCCGAGCCATCAGCCCAGAGCCTGACGCGGGGCTCGAACTCACGGACCGCGAGATCGTGACCTGGCTGAAGTCGGACGCTTAACCGACTGCGCCACCCAGGCGCCCCTCATTTTCCTTTTTTAAAAAAATGTTTATTTATTTTTGAGGGGGGTGCAGAGAGTGAGGGAGGCACAGAATTGGGAGCAGGCTCCAGTCTCTGAGCTGCCAGCACAGAGCCCAACGCAGGGCTCGAACACATGTACCATGAGATCATGAACTGAGTCAAAGTTGGATGCTTAACTGACCGAGCCACCCAGGCACCCCTATCTACTCATTTTCTTAATGGGTGCTTAAAATTTTTTTAAAAAAAATATTTATATATTTTTTCAGATATAGAGAGACAGAGTGCGAGAGAGGGAGGGGCAGAGAGAAAGGGAGACACAGAATCCGAAGTAGGCTCCAGACTCTGAGCTGTCAGCACAGAGCCAGATGTGAGGCTCGAACTTGCAGACCATGGGATCATGACCTGAGCTGAAGTTGGTTACTTAACCGACTGAGCCACCCAGGCACCCCAATGGGTGCTTTTGATGAGTGGGAACTTTTAGTTCTTTTGAAGTTCAAGATACTATTTTTTTCTTTTATGATTAGTGCTTTTTATGTCCTCTCTAAGAAATCTTCACTTACTCCAAGGTCATGAACATCCTTTTATGTTTTTCTCCCCTCCTTAATCTGTATAATTTTAGCTTTTACATTTGGGGCCATGATCCACCTGTTATTGATTTTTGAATGTGGTAGGAGCTTAGAATTGAGGTTTATATTTTTCTTGAAGAAAAATAAGCATTTCTTTCCCTGTCAAATTGCTATGGCACTCATCAAAAGCCACTTGACTATATATGTGTGGGTGTAGTTCTGGACTCAACTATCTTCTGTCGATCACCTGATTGTCTACATATCTGCCAATACCATATTGTCTTGATTACATTCAATCCATGAACATGGCGTATCTTTCTATTTAGGTATTTTACACTTTTTTTCTCAGCAATATTTTATAGTCTTGCACATCTTGCATTACATTAACTGCTAGTATTTTCAGTTTTTGGATGTTATTATAAGTAGAATTAAAGAAATTTTTAAATTTCCCAATAGTTAGTTACTAGTTTATGAAAACACAATTGATTTTTTATGTATTAATGTTATATTCTGTGGCATTGCTAAATTTACATATTAGCTCTAGTAGGTTTCTACATTTA
Organism: Panthera uncia; assembly: GCF_023721935.1. NCBI lineage: Eukaryota > Metazoa > Chordata > Mammalia > Carnivora > Felidae > Panthera > Panthera uncia. Next base: position 18,557,274 of record NC_064816.1, read on the forward strand.
CAATAATGTTATCTGTGAATAAAGACAGCTTTACTTATTCCTTTCCAATCTTTATGCCTTTATATTTCTTGCCTGTACACTGTCTGGGACTTCTAATACAATGTAGAATAGCAGTAGCGAGAACAGAGTAGAGGCTTTGTTTCTCTGGAGGCCATTCTTTAGACTGGAGGAATGACATGCTGTGATTTACACTTAAAAAAAAATCCTCTGGCTGCCTGGGAAGAATTGTAGGAGCAAAGTGAAAGCAGGGAGACCAACAAAAGGCTGTAGAATTCTGAGTGAGAAAGGGTGTGGTTTGGTCTGCGATGGGAGATCTGAGATATATTTGGAGTTAGAGTCATTGGACGTGAGACCACTCAATGGACGTGGGGGAAGGAAAGGGGCACCAAGGATGACAGCTAGCATTATTGTGAGCTGTTGGGGTGATGGATCTGCTGCCTCTTGAGAGGAGGAGACATTGGGTGTGCAGCTTTGGCCACTGTCATTTCAAGGTACTATTAAGACATCCAAGGTGTCAGGAGGTCTGCCCAAGTGATGGAGCTAGGGGGCACAGATTTTGGGAGACATTAGACTTAGATTGGATCCAAAGCCACAAGACCAGACAAGAAAGGGGAGATTGTGGAGGAGGATGAAAAGGAGACTTAATCCTGGGGCAGAGGCCCAGGAAACTTGAAAGAGCTGGGAAAGCAGTAAGGTAGGAGGAAAACCAAGAGTAAGGTTTTTGGAATTCTCTTGAAGCAAGTGTTCCAAGAAAGGAATGGTTACTGTGTTGAATGCTCCTAAGCAGGAAAAGTGGGACAAGGACAGAGAGAGAACATCACAGTTTCCACCACGGACATCTTTGGTGGCCTTCACATGGGCACCTCAGTGGGGTGATATAGCTTGAAGCCCAGCTGGAGAGGTGGGGGCTGTAGATAGGGGAAAAGGAGGCAGTGAGTGCAGTGAAGGGGGGTGGCAGCCTTGTCCAAGCAGTCAGTAAGGAGGATTGCAGGGCTCTAGGTGTCTGCTAAGAGACCAAAGCCTCACTGGCCAGGGGGAAAAAGAAAAATGGGCTCTGTGCTCTGGAAGTCAGGGGCCGGGCCAGCCAGTGTAGATGAGTAGACAAGACACCCTGGGGAGGGAAGAGAGGATGAAGCATAGGAATCTATGCTCAGTGCTGTCCCTGGCTCTCTGTCTTGAAAGCCCAGCTTCAAGAACTCCTCCATGCTCATCACCAGGAGGGATGAGCTCTAAGGAGGGTGGAAAGTGGACCCTGGGGTGCAGGGCAGCAGTGTGGCCCAGTTCCATGTGCCGCATCTGTGTTTTGTTTTCTGAGAAAGCTGCACTGCTTTGTACAGGTAAGTTTGTCCTGAGAGCAACATATACTCTTTGGGAAATTGCAGAAAGAGGGAAAGGTTTACTCCTGGGTATATTTTACTCTGGTTTGTTTCTACATGCACTTGTTCTTGCATAATTATAACTATGCTATGAACAGAATTTGGGGCCTGATTATTTTTCACTGAATGTTACGTAATAGATATTCTCCACGTGGATATATGGCTTTCATTGTTGTTAATGGTTGCATAAAACTGCAAGGGGGTAATGCCCCATGCTCAGTAAATTCATGCCCTACTTGTGGTCATTTGGGTTGCTTCCAATATACAGACAGTATTGCAGTGAATATCTATGTGGATGAAGCTTTTCCTTGATCCATTTTCACAGAATTAATATTTGTGGGTTTGTGATACTCACTTGCCTTATTGGGGGGTCAACTAGAGCCACCCGAGTGAGAAATACTACATGAGGCAGACTGCTCTCACATACCTGACTGCCTGCACACTGTCATTTAATTTTTTTTCTTGTTATTTGATGGACCAAAGAAGGGGCCTTGTAGCTTCAATCTGTCTTTCTTTGATGGTTAGAGAGGATGCTCATTTTTCCATTTATTCATTTACTCAATTTCCATTTGTTCTATTTTCCCTCATTGGAGAGGAGATCCTATCAAAGTGACCCAGTGTGGCTTTCCCAGTGGCTCAACAGGCCCTGCCAGGGCTTTCCTCACCCACTGTAGTGATCTAAGGTCAAAATTTTGTAGACACAAAGTTTTGTGTCTGTCTGTTCAGACTGTCTCCCCCTCACTCACCAGCCAGTTTTTGTGGTCACATTCTTTCTCCTGAAGTCCTCATGAGGCCCTGGCTGCCCAGTTTTCAGTGCCAATTCTCCAGGTTAGACCCACATCCTAATATCAGGGAACCGTGGAATAGTCACTGCAGCCTTTCAGTCTGCCCTGTACTTTCTCCTCTAAGCCATCCTCAACTCTGCCCCCAGCCACTTCCCCTGGATCTGGCAGAGCCTTTGGGCAACATGCCTTGACCGACTGACCAATCTAGTCTCTACTGACTGCTAGGAATTCTCTGTCATCTGCCTCCATCCACCTGCCACCTCTCCCAATGAAATCTCAGACTCTGGTCACACTGGCTTCGTTGCTGCTTCCCCCACATCTTTACTACTGCTTCTCTCTCTGCCTTAGTTCATAAGACCTCCAGCAAGAGTGCCTCTTTACTCCTGAGCCATGTTCAACTAGACTCATCCTTGAAGACCTTGCCTCCTCAGCCAAGTCTTCCTGGATTTTTCCAGTCTACTTGGCCTCCCTGCCTTTGAACATCTGTAGCACTTGTAATCTACATGGGCTCTCTGTAGATTACAATAAGTAGTCCCCTTTCCCCCATCCCACTTCTGAAGGAGTTGAGAAATAAAACCAAGATGGAGGGTAAAGCATCACCTTCTTCATTGATGAAAGCTGGTGGAAGGGGGCAGGAAGCAGCTTACTGTGAGACCAGTTGGACCTGTGAACTGAGCCCAAGATTCAGCCAACCTCCTCCCTCCTCCCTCCTCCCATCCCTCTAGCATCACTGCTCTGGCGAGTGAGGCCCAGGGGTCACAGCCAGTGGAGACCAGCATCAGGAAAGGAGCATCAGGAACGAGAAATCTACCCCTTTCCCCACAGTCCATACCTCAGGGAGAAGTACTAAATTCTGTCTTGAATTATTATTTAGTCACTTTCTGTGGGTCTGGTTGCTTCTACTCCACTGTGAGCTCCTTAAGGCGAAGTGTGCACAGCTTCTGATCCTCACAGTGCCTTCAAGTGGGGAAAGATAACTGGCTCTCAGAAAGCCCCTCCTTCTTCATGCACACCCACCCCTGTGAGGTCTGCAGTTCTGTTCTGAGGGCTTCATTTCTCCATTGATGCTGGCATGAGTAGATGGAAGTCCTATACGTGTAGGCAGGGATGTAACCACTGCCATTCACTCAGGCTGCCTTTCCTCAGAGCAGGCTTCCATGAGGGTGCAGGGTGTGGGGACACAATTACTCCCAGTGCCCTTGTACTAGGAGTGAGAAGAGAAATAAATAAGCAGTTGGGGTGCTACATACATGCTTTGCTCAACCCACAATTGTGCTAAGAGCCTACTTTGGGCCTTTACCAGACTGATGAATGATTGGATCATCCAAGGCCTAGGGGATTAATTATTTTTGGCTGGGCAGGGGATCCATGGACAGAGCCAGGTCACAAACTCCACTGCTCTGCTGGCTGCTGCTTTCTAGAGGAATCTGAGCCCTCACACAATTTGGAGCCCACCTGGTAATGCCTGGATCCCAGAGCTGTGGGTGCACACACATCATTGCACCACGTAGAGTTAGAAAAAGATTTCTCTAAAAATAACCACCGAGGAATATTTAATTTGATAGAAAGACTGTGACTAATGCATGAAACAGAGAGAGTCTGTGTGACAAGACACAGTACAATAATGGGGAAAAATTCATGTTTGACCTTTAAACCAGTGCAAAATGAAATCGATCTAAGCCTTGGCAGCTGAAGACCCTGTGGCTCTAGGGAAACTGGCTATGAGCGGGGGATGGGATGATCATGGAGGAAAAATGAGGGGAATATGTGGCTTTTAAAGGTGTTGCATCATGGAAATAGATCAGGGAAATCAATACCTTTTGGTGTTAGATAGAGAGAAGGTGGTGCTGAGCTAAGTGCTGGCTGGTGAGAGGCGGACGCGGGAGGCCAGCCCAGCTGGATGGGGGTGACTGAATCACAGGCTGGCTCTAAGGAGAAGCAGATTCCACAAAGGCAAGGAGACCCAGTGTTTCTGGGCAGCAATTGGAGCTGATGGGGCGGGGAGTGAGGTTCCAATGTTGAGCAAACACTTGCCCTGTGCTAGACTCTGTATTGAGAGCTTCATAGGCATTATCCTCCTAATCATCCTGACACATAAGCTGTTATTATTCCCATTTGACAGAGGAAGAAACTGGGGTCAGAGAGATGAAGCTACTTGCCTGGGATCACCCAGTTGGGAAATGTCTGGAGCTGGATGTGAACGCAGAGACTTCAAGTTCTATTTGCTATTACTAGGTCATTTAAACTTGAAAAAGCCCAAGAATGACAGGTTGGGGTTGGGGCAGGCTGAGTGTGTTGTGGTTTCAGTAGGGCCACATGGTGACGAGTTCTCATGGAACATTGCCATGGATCCTGGCATGGCAGGTTTCTGGGTTGTGATCATTATCCTTATCTTTCCATAATTCATGACTGCATTTTATAAACTCTGATCCATCAACCTCATTGCTAACTGGAGAAGAAAATAGTCTCCATTTCTTAGAGTTGCTCTTCCTCAGTGGCAACAGAGAGAGTGCTGGTCCTACAGGTCAGGGTCCTGCATGTTCCAAGTACACACCCAAGGTGTATTCTCTGGAGACAGTTCCTCAAGCATTTTTTTTTCATCCTCTACTATATACATGTTCCTGGAGGAAGAGATTAGCAATGGCCCCTGATTAGATTTAGGGCCAGTTGTTTCTTGGGATGCTTGGTGATATTCTTTCTCTAAAAAACTTTAGCATGGGCAGGGCTGGGGGTGATGAGCAAGGTGTTGAGATCAAAATTGAAGAAGGGGGGCAGAGACCCTCCTGGACTTTGGAGGGTTGGCTCTGACAGGAGGCAAGTTGCTTTTCCTCTCTGAGCCTAGAAATGAGGGCTGAAGCTAGGCTTGGTTGTGCCATCATGAGAATCAAGGAAGGATTGGCTTGACCAGGAGAGAAGGAAGCCCAGCGTGGTCCTGGGTGAAGAGTAGTTCTCCATAGCCTCTGTTGGGTGATCCAAGAATTGGGGAGTGTGCCTTTGAGCCCAGCACTTAAGGGGATGGGCCTTTGCCTTGGTTGTTCTCCCAATAAGACCAGGATCTCCTTGAGGAGCCTGATCTTAGGGCTTGGTCTTACTCATGTCTCTCATCTCTGCTTCTGATCCAAGGCCTGGTAATTGTTGGTACCCCCAATATCATGGGACCCAGCAAGGCCCCAGAATCTGGCCTGCTTCCCACACCAGCCACATCTCTCCCCATTCTCCTCTTGCTTGCACTTATCACATCCTGGTCACATTTGCCTTTCCATTCCTCAGATAAATCAAGCTCCTTCTTCACCAGACCTCCCTCCCTAAATGCTGCTCTCTCTGCCTAGAACACTTTCCTTCTTTACTTGGCTGATTTGTCTGCATTGTCAGTTTCCAGTTTAAACACCACTTCCTCCAGGAAGTCTTCCCTGATTTACCAAACTAGGTCAGGCCCCTTGGCGGATGCTCCCTTTGTACACTGTACTCTTCTGTCCTAGTACTTATGTCTCTAATTAGAGATTCACTTGTGTGAATAATTGATTCACTTCTTCTACTCCCCAACAAGATGGCAAACTCTGTAATGGAAAAACTATCAACAACTTCTGTTCTGGACCTGGTCCATAACAGGTATTCAATAAATATTTGGTGAGTGATTAAGATTTTCCACACCTCAAGGCGAAAAGTATAAGGAACTGGTGGGAATGAAGGTTCCCTTTCTAGCTCTGGCCACATAGCAATTCAGAGATAAAGTAGGTGGTGCTACACCAAACAAACAGGCTTTGTTTTGCACTTAACTCAAGTGAATTAATGAAGACATTGCAATTGGTTGCTTTTTATGTGTAGAGAAATTACCTCTGTCCTGATTTGCAATATCTATGCTATTTTGGGCTGTTTTTCTCTTTTGGGCCTATTTATATTGGAGCAATAATTTCACCATTTGGCTACGCAGAGGCCCAATTAATATTACAAATATGGTCCCATAAAATTCACTTCTTGACATTAGAACGTTTTGTTGCTAATTACTCTCCAAGGTTTTTAATTTCAATTCCTCCTTGGTGACTGAGTGTAGAAATTCAAGGGCACAGTTATTTCCCCCGAAGGGAAAGGAGAACTAAGTAATGCCAAGTTTCTATCTACTTGCCCTTCCTTCCTGTGGGGTATTTGTTTTTCATGCCTTCTCCTCCCTTTTTCCTGGCCAGAAACAAACAACAAACAAACAAAACCCATTTTGGAACAATGATATACATTTCTGGGAAAATAAAAACACTCATTTGCTAATGTATTCATTCAAGCAATATTTACTGACCACCTACTGTGTGTCAAATCCTGTGTGCTAGGCATTAAGAACACCAAAAATAATATAGCATGGCACTGTCTTGGGGTAGCTCAAAGTCTTGAGTGGGCAGGGAGTCCTGAAGAGCCTGTGACATATCTGGGGGTACTTCTCACGGTAGAGCTTGATAGACACAGCCCATCCACGAGCACCACATCAGTCCCAGTGGTTGAAATCAGGGAGGTTTTGGGCATTTTTCATTTGAAAATCTTGGTTAATCACAGGGAATCTGCATTTTAATAATATTTTGAATGGGTTGATAAAATAGGAACAGATGGTTAAAGTTTGTCATTTTAGGGAAAATAATGAAATATTGCACTGCTTAATCTGTCTTTTTCACACTCTTCCCTATCCCTTCCCCACCGCGAACATATTCAGATGTAGAAAAATTTAAAGCAAAATACTAATAATATCGTCTTAGTCACTTAGGTCTCTTTCCTGAAAGGACCCCAACTTTGTCAGCCAGTTCTGTGTTAACCTACTCTGTTAGCCCTTTACTCCAATGTTGCCTCCTGAGAGGAGAGTTCCAAAAAGGTGTTGCGTTGGGGTGTTGCTTTTGGGGATGCTTGTGCATCTCTCTGCCATGAAGAAAACTAGCTTTGTAGATGCTCTATTAACCAGAGTAGACTCACTCCTAGAGGATCCCAGTGGGGCAGAGATGAGTTGGGAAACAAATGTTTCTGAGCCTCCTATCCACCTGCCCCTGGGCTGTTTATGTGCATAAGTCCTAGTTGCAAGCACTGCCTGATCAAGAGAAGGCAGAGCTAAGTCTACCATCACCTGTACTTTGCTTAGATTTGCCACCATCATCTGTACTCTGCTTAAATTTGCCTCTATTACCACTGCATTTCTCTGAAAATTTCCCACCATTCTGCTTGGACAGAGTATCCGATGAGATCAACCATGAGAGAAGGAAGAGAATGCTGCTCTTGCACCATGGCCAGAAACTCTTGGGAGACTGAGCATCGTGTACCACTTGCCTACTGCTCACCGACTTCAGTAGCAAGAGCCTGCAGGATGCTCCTGGATAAACATCATCTTTGTGGCCACACATTGTTTTATGAGCTGAGTCATCAGACTGGCTGGCTCCTTAAATACTGCTATCTGATTCTCCAGGCAACAGGAAAAAAAGGGGAGAAGATGTGAAGTGTAGCTCATTGAGCTTTGTAGAAGAGTGCCAGTCTCGTTGTCCGAAAGTGATGGGGGGATTTATCATTATGATGTTTGCTTGTGTTAAAAAATTGATTAACTTAAGTTCTATTTAAGTGAAAAAGATGATGCTGTCTGCATTTCTTGTATGTTATATACACAATGTTTGGTTATGGGCTATTTTTAATAGCCACCAATCTTGAACAACTTCCTGTTGAAGACTTGATTCCTTCTTTAGTCAGCAAGTTGCAATTTATCATCTGAGGTAATGAGTTCAATCCAAAAGTAATAGTGACATGTTAAGTCAAACTGTTTGCACACTTGTTTCTTAAATAGCAAACCATGTTTATATTTTACATAGCTACTCAATAAGATGTCTCAATGAATTTTTTAAATTTAATTTTCTTAAATGTTTATTTATTATCGAGAGACAGAGAGACAGAGCATGAGCATGAGCATGGGAGGGGCAGAGAGAAGGGGAGACACAGAATCTGAAGCAGGCTCTAGGCTCTGAGCTGTCAGCACAGCCTGACACGGGGCTCGAATGCACAAATCGCGAGATCATGACCTAAGCCGAAGTCAACGCTCAACTGACCATCCAGGCGCCCTGATTTTGTTTTTAATTTTAGAGATAGCGACAGAGAGAGAGAGAGAGAGAGAGCGCGCAAGGGAGAGGGACAGAGGGAGAGAGAGAGAGAGAGAGAGAGAGAGAGAGAGAGAGAGAAAGAGAGAGAGAGAATCTTAAGCAGTCTCCATGTTCAGCCTAGAGCCCAACACAGGGCTTGATCCCATGACCCTGGAATCACGACCTAGGCCGAAATTAAGAGTCAGACGCTCAACCAGCTGAGCCACCCAGGTGTCCCATCAATGAATTTTTAATTAAAGCCTATATCAAGGAAATTTACTCTTTTTAACTCAAGTTTCTCAATTGGGAGATTTGTGACTTGCTGAAATAAATTTCTCAGTTTTCTTTTCCAACCTACTGCATTATGATCTCAGGTAACATACCGGTAGACCATTCACCCAAGAGTATATGTTGAATTCCTGTTTGATGGTAGGCATTATGATAGTCTCTGTGTGGGGCAAAAATAAACAGAGCAATCTTTGCCACTTAAAAAGGAAACAGATGTTTGTCAATGTGCAAGGCAGACCCATCTGATCTCTTGGAGGAAAGTGGGGTGAGTAGGTGCTACAGGAAAGGCCCTCGTGGGAGAGCAAAATCTCCTTTTGCCAAGGGCTGTTGGGAAGTTTAAGGGAAGAACAGCCCTTGGAGGGTGAGGAGGATCCATGAGTTTCAAGAGAGGAGAATACATGGGTTGAGTGATACTGTATGCAAAGGCCCAGCCAGAGCCAGGGAAGAGTAGCTGCTTGTATCTAGAGTTGGGACACCCCTGGGGACTTCTGGGAGAGCGGTTTCTGGAGGTGACAGGGTCAGAAAACAGATCATCTGAGAGTCAAATGAATTGCATTAAAATAAAGGGATTTGGAGTGGTTGATTATTCTTCACAGTCATCTAGAGGAGAAAGAAAGAAGGAATGGAAGCTGAGGGTACCAACAGGGCAGATGTTGTTGGTACCACAGAAGGAGCCTATGGAACAGAACTGGATGAAAATGGAGGGCAGAGAGCAACAATGGGGCGGGGATCCTAAGAAGGAGCAGGCAGTGAAGCTGGGTGGTGGTGAAAACATAAAGAAGTGGATGGAGAAGAGGGGAAGGCAGGGTGCCAAGGGTCCTGATTTTCAGAGGCAAGTTGAAGGTTGGCTCACATGTTGGGAGGGGTGTGTGTGTGGGGGGGTGCAGTGAGAGTGGACTGACAGTATGAAGAAGGGCTCAGAACAGATGCTGTGGGTATATGAGAGCAGGTGTATATCTCTGCTGAAGCCTGATTCTCCATGATGTGCTCTTTTGCTTCAAGAAAACAATCTAAATTTAGTACAAAGAGCAAGACTGTAGGAGTCTGAGATTTATCAGATGCCCCCTTCTCACCTTGGCCCGTTTTCTTTTCCCTTTACCAGTTGGGATTAATGCATTCCCATCCCTGAGCTGAGGAGTGCAGTTGTTGATTGGGAGTATCTTTGTCTGGGGAAGCTGTCATCTAAGATGAATCCAGACTGGGAACAAGAGAGTAAACTTTGGGAAAACCAGTCATTGGGCTCTGAGACTGTGATCATGTACATCAGCCAATGGAGTGGAACTAGGAGATGAAATAAGAGCTTTAAGTTTGTTCGTTCAGAAGGTCTGTATAACTTGGCCCACTTGCTAGATAGCTCCCTTTATGGGAATGTGGGCTTCATTACATGGTGACATTCCAGGGTGGTCATTGGGCAGGGGTCTTCTGGGAACAGTTAGCTACATAAATAAAGATAACTCCTTTATTATGTTCTTGGACTCCCCCAGCCCCTCAGTGTATGTAGCTCTTGAGAAACTCAATCATTTACAGAATATTTTCCTAGTACAGGAGTGTGCAGCCTTCATTGGTGGGAGGAGTGAGTCTATAGGTCAGGATTTGGGGATCTGTGGCAATAATCCAGGTGAGTTTAGTCAGGCCTGGAATGAGTAACTAATCATAAAGGGCATTATGAAGAAAGAACCAATAAGATCTGTTGATTACCAAGATATTGTACTAGTCTTGCTTCCTACTCAACAGGTGCGCATCAGGTGTTAGGTAGGTGCTGAGAGTGGCTTTAGCCTGGAGCTTGCCTTTTGGGAGCAGTCTTAATGGGAAAAATAAGGCACAAATGCACACAGCTGGAATCCTAGGCAAAAGAAGGGGAGGATCCAGTCTACTAGCTGCAGGATCTGGGAAGCTTTCCTGGAAGTGATGCATTGATCTGGGCTTGGAAGAGTGTTCAAGGATGTTCAGTCAAGTGAGGAGTGACACCAGGGTTTTGTCTGGTGACAGATGCTGGTGACAGAGATGGATAAATATGCTGGGATTAGGGCTGGGACCACAATGTGATCCAGGTGCAGGTTAAAGAAGTCCTGCAGTTGCCAGGATTATCCTGATCTTTGGAGAATGGTTGACCTAGGGTCACAAGGTGATATTTGCAGAAGTAAGAGGGAACAGATTTTTTGGGGGGGGGGGGGAGGAAACAAAGGAGGAAAGTTTTGGGACTGAGCCAAAAGTCCGAATAGCCTATAAGGCAGAGACCTAGGAGGAGCAGAGGCGGTGCCCAGCGCAGGATCCCAGATCCTAACAAGTAAGGGTTTCCTTACTAAGAAGGCTACTCTGATTGTTCACACTCCAAGAATTTACCGCATAGGACAACTCAGCGAAACAAGAACCAAGGAGGCGGTAGGGCTTCGGCCTAGAAGGCATCCCAGAGACGAAGAGCGAGGGGCAACAGTGCCCCACCTTGTTCTCCCGCGGCGACCCCACCTTTCGGGTCCGGCGATACGCAGGGTGGCTCCCAGGACCTTTCCGGGATGGGCAGTGTCCACACTGTGGGCGACACTGGGATGGGTCTGAAAACGGTATCCTTCCCTCCTCCCTTCTCGATCCTCCCTCTCGGACAGAGTCCCGCGGCAATCTCGCTGTGCCAGGCAGGAAGCACCGGACGTGCAAGCCTCTAGCGGCCTAGGGCCTCCCACCTGTCCAGCCCGCCTCTACCATCACTTGCTACCGCCGAGGGCGGGGGTCCACGGAGGAGCTAGGTCTGACCCCCGCGGGGCCGTCCAATCGCCTCTCGCGGATTTCCCTCCGCTGGCGCGCGACGACGGCGCGTGAGCTCGCGCGCGGGCTCGGGGGGCGCGAGCCCGGGCAGCGCGAGCCCCCGCGCGCCGGGAGTGGCGCATGCGCGGCCGTCCTGCGAGCCCGCTGAGGCGAGCCGAACCGCGGCGGCGCCGGGAGCAGAACAGCGGAGCTGTGAGGGACCGAGCGGCGGCGCGGGAGCAGCGGCGACGGACAGGTGGAGAGACCTCGCCCGCGCCTCCCGGGACTGCTGGGCCGCTCGCGGGAGCCTCGCGGTTCGGACGTGGCGGCAGCGGCATCCCGGACGGCCTGTGAGGGATGCGCCGCCCACTACCCCGCGCCGCCTGACCGCCCCCGCTTCGGCTTGCGGTGCGCCACAGCCGGGCCCGCGGCCGTCCCCGCCGCGCTGTCGCCCGGCCGCCGCGCCCGCGGGGCCGCGCCCGGCCCGGCCATGTGGACCCCCACGGAGGAGGAGAAATACGGCGTAGGTAGGTGAGGCTCCGGCCTGGCCACAGCAGGGGTCCCAGGGACGCGCCCTTGCTCTGGGCCCCGTAGCGGCCCCGCCTCGATTCGCGCCCGCGCGCTCCCGCCCCTGCCCGCAGGCTGCGCGGCCTCGGCGCGGGGCGGGCGCGGCGGGGGCGGCGGGGGCGGCGGGGCGTGTGGCGCTGGGGTGGGAGCGGGCCTCCGGCAGTGGGGAGGGCGGCAGGGGGCGCTGGCGGTGCGGCCTCGGCAGGTGCGGCGGGCCGGAGGGGCGGGCACGGTGGGCTGGGCCCCTGTGGCAGTGTGAGGTTTCTGGTGTGGGGTACAGGGCAGTTTTACCCAAGAAGCCAAATCCTGAGAGTCTTGTTTTCTCCGCACCCAATCTCAGTTTTATCGAGTTTCCGCACCTGAGTTGCTGAGCCCGATGACTGTTTATTTTTTGGACTGGAACCTTTCAAATGGATAAAAAACGTTGACATCATTTTTCCAGTTCAAAATTTTGTAGACGTTTGACTGCAAGTGTTTGGTCTGTTTTAATTTGTTCTGCATTCAGTATTAGAAATAATTACTTCACACTGGGAAGTGTTTTTGGACATGTCTCAATGTTACGTTTAGTGTGTGTATATAGTACGGTGTCGTTAAAAACAAAAACACCAACAAACCTGCTTTCAGGTGAGACTGTTATTCATCTTAGAATCCTCTTTTTATCTTACAAGTGTTAAACTCCAGAAGCTAAATGATTCTTGTAACATTAAACTTCTTTAAAAAGAATGAATATTCAGTAATACAAAGGGTTGAATGTTAGTTTTCCTTTTAATAATGCTAGTGTTTTGTGGCAATAACATGATAGAGCTCAGCCACAATGCATTATTGTAAGTCCTGTGCCATCTTATTGGGTTAAAAACAGATTTAAAAGGTTGAGTGTACAGGTTCCCCCACCTCCCAACTTGTAATGGAAAACTATGGATGGGGAAATCTCTCTAAACATAGATTTTTATTTCTCATGTTTTTTTTCACCTAGCTCAATCAAGATTTAACTCACAGTTCACTACGAAATAACTTAAAAAAATTTTAATAAGAAATTTATTGTCAAATTGGTTTCCATACAACACCCAGTGCTCATCCCAACAGGTGCCCTCCTCAAATGCCTATCACCCACCCTCCCCTCCTTCCCACCCCCCATCAACTCTCAGTTTATTCTCAGTTTTTAAGAGTCTCTTATGGGAGCGAAATAACTTTTTAAACTGGCAGTAGTAACAAACATTTAGGAATACAATCAGGCAAGTTATGTGAAAATTGAATTTATTGAAATTTAAGGACCTGCAGAGAGATCTTCTATGTTGGTATAAAATCCTGTTTTGAAAGGTAACTTTCTAAAGTTTTTAATTAGCTGTGCTACAATGGCATGATAGTATGCTAGCATGGAAGTGATAAAAGAAGCCCTATTGCTTGAGTCTCTGTTGAGAAGGAATTGGGAAATGATGCAAAGAGCCAGGATTTGCCTCTGGGGACATTTTACCTTTTCTCTTAGTTCTCTAAATAATATATATATATATATATATATATATATATATTCCATGAAATGAAGAGTTGATGGTTTATCTTCTCCATAACTTGCTTTCAGAACTGCTGAACTAGGATAACAAATAATTGATGTGAAAGTGGCACCTAAGTGATAATTCCTTCTGGGAAAGAATCCTTGAGTAGGAGAGTTAGCAGATTTCTGAGTCCTGGCTTCTCTTTACTGGTGTGGTGGGCAAGTTAATATCATTTTCTTAATGTGTAAATTGGGGATAATATTTACCTACAGGGTTGTGAAAATCAAATGAAAGCATACCAGATGCTTAATAAATGTTAATTTCTTCTTTTCCCTGTAGTACTCAGAGTAATAATAATACCAGGTATTTCCTCTGATGTGTTAGTTCTTAGAAGGACACAGTGCAGGGTAATCAAGATAGGCATATGTGAATCTCCAGGCACTAGGATTTGGTGTGTGATTTAATCAGGAAGATGGAATGAAATTCTTGCATTCTTAGGACTGTGGGTTTATCTTTAGAAAAATGGTTATTTCCCGTGGAGAGGACACAGCATTGGGCACAGGGAAGGACCTAAATGCTTTGTAAATGAGAGATGTTGTTATTCTGAAGATATTAGCAGTTGTGATTTAGCGTACTTTAGATGCTTTTCCTGCCAAACAAGGCATCTCTTTTCCTACTTTCTCTCACAGCTTTGTTCTACTGTCCCTTCCTCAGTTATGGTCTGAAAGTTCTTGTAGAAATTGTTCAAAACTCAGGGTACATCTCTTTCCGTAAGCACGTTAGGACTCTTAGGCTTTTTATTTAGTAAAATCCGGTTCAGCCTATAAAGTAGCTTAAATGTTATACTTACAATAAGAAAAATAGTCAATCAAAAATAGTGTGTTAGCTGCATTATTTAATTGCTAGTTTGAAAATCTATTATCATTATTCCTAGGAGGTAGTATTTTGAGTTTCAGCTTTGATTTTTATGACCAACTTGGAGCATAGGTTTCTATCTCTGCTTGCTTTGCTAATCCATAATCCTTACAGCAAGGAGGGAAAACTTGTACCTACTCCCTACCAATTTGGAGAAACTGCTTGGATGTTAGTGAGGGAAAAAGTCCCCTGTTGCAGCATTGCAAAGGATTTTTTTTCCATTGCAGCTATTCATCTGTATTTGACATTGGTAAGGTGTTTGAGATTCTGTAGAAACATTTTACTTTAGCTTTTTTTTTTTTTTTAATACAGGAATTCTATACAGGTTACAACATTTTCAAATTATTTGATTTATTCACCTAGAACTAGGTGATAAATGAGCTTCTATTCATTGTAATATTCTGTGGTTGACTTTAGAGGAAGGGGAGAAAACTGTTCTTTTTTGAGGTTTAGTCTTGGGTCAGTCACCATGTTGCTGGGGATTCTTACTTAATGTTATACCATATAGAGTCCCAGAGCAGTTCTAATGTTATCTTCATCATACAGATGAAGAAACTGGATCTCAGAGGTGGTTAGTCCTTTTTTGTCCTTCAACAATTGAATATTCTCTTTATTTTTCTTCTTGGCAATGGGCAATATTTTGTGATACGTTTGGCTTTTTTGCTATCCTTCTTTAGTATTAAAGTGGCTGTTTTTTACTAAACCCGTTAGCCATGTTTTGACTCTTTATGTCTCTTTCCCTCTGAGATTCTGTTTTCCTTTCTGTTGCCATGAATGCTTAGAAAGCCCTGTATCTTTCCATTCTTTACTTTACATTTCCAAGAAGCTTCCTCTTCTAAAATGCATTAGGTGAGAACAGTCCACCTATTTTTGTGAAATAGTTGTCTTTTCCCATATTGATGGCACCCAAACTACCCAATATAGAAACCAAAGATCAAGAAAATACTTTTCTCATCCTCTGACAGCAGCAGCAGCAAACACTGATAACAAAACAAGAATGTTTATAATTAACTTCTAAAATAGAATAGCAGCAAAAGTTTGAATACATATGTACTAGTTTGTCATCTTAGGGCTGGAAGCTTGCCTCAGGTCATTATCTTGTTTATTCTGCTGTCATAAGGTAATTTTTTTTTAATAACTCAGGGCATTTGTTGTTTATTTCCTAATCCACACTTAGTAAATAAACCATGACAGTTTTTCCTCATCACCAACCAGAATACCTGATATTTTAGTTTTGTAATGTTATATTTATTTTTATCTTGTATAAAAAGTAATTCATATTTTCTGCCTTACTTTTACCAGATTTCCTTTTGCTTGATTTTTCCCAGATAGAACAAAAAAACACTTTTAAAAAAAAGCCCTGGGTCCTTAAAAGAAATTTACCTTGTAAAGATCCTGTGGTACAGAGGCATCTGAAGGCGGAGAAGGAATAGGTTGATGAAACCAGATTGGAAAGAACCAGTGATCACAAAATTTCACTAAATCTGTTGGTAAATAGGCTAAAATAGGCTACAGTTCAGCGAAATAGTGCAAAGGCAGTGGGCTTTTTAGTTACTTGTTCCATGAGGGAATCCCAGTGTTTGAAACCTCTGTAAGGGCCCCATACCTCTCAGAGGTAAAGGCATCTACTAGGGATAGAGAATATATCATATACCCAGGACTTTATTTTGTTTTAAAAAATGAGGATGTGCTTGATGTTTTATGATTGGGGTTTAGTGTTTACAGGGAGCTTCCACATTATGATTCTACTTGAGCCTTACACCATAATATGTCCTCTTCCCTCTTTTTGAAACAGGTGGGAAAGAAACTTTAGCTGAGAGGAGTTAGGGACTGATCTAGGGAATTTAAGTCAGTTAGTGCTGAGTTGAGATTTGAACGTAGAACTTTGGGAGTCTAAGCCACAGCTTCTTTTATTACATCATGTTGCTTCTGAAAGGACTTTGTCAGTAGCGTATATCTGTGGCTCAAAAGATAAGGCATTCTTGTGGTGCCTGAGTGGCTCAGTCAGTTAAGTGTCTGACTTTGGCTCAGGTCATGATCTCACAGTTCGTGGGTTGGAGCCCATGTCGGGCTCTGTGCTGACAGCTCAGAGCCTGGAGCCTGCTTCAGATTCTGTGTCTCCCTCTCTCTGCCCCTCCCCTGCTTGCGCTCTCTCTCTCTCTCTCTCTCTCTCAAAAATAAATAAACATTAAAAAAAAGACTACATAGTATTTATTGTTCTGCTTCTAATTGTAAAGATTTGCATTGGTAATGAATACACATTTAGGACATGACAAGTCAGAAGCACGTTTTTAAAGAGCTCTGAAAGATATGTTCGCTTTTTTAAAGACACTATTAGCTGAGAGGAAAGAAGTTGAGTTTGGCAAATATTTATTGAGTGCCTTTTCAAACCAAGAGGTCTTTTTTTTTTTTTTTAATTTTTTTAACGTTTATTTAAAAAACATTTTTTTTAATGTTTACTTATTTTTGAGACAGAGAGAGACACAGCATGAGCAGGGAAGGGGCAGAGAGAGAGGGAGACACGGAATGTGAAGCAGGCTCCAGGCTCTGAGCTGTCAGCACAGAGCCCGACGCGGGGCTCAAACTCACGAACTGTGAGATTGTGACCTGAGCCGAAGTTGGACGCTTAACCGACTGAGCCACCCAGGTGCCCCTAACGTTTATTTATTTTTTAGAGAAAGACAGAGTATGAATAGGGGAGGGTCAGAAAGAGAGGGAGACACAGAATCTGAAACAGGCTCCAGGCTCTGAGCTGTCAGCACAGAGCCCGATGTGGGCCTCGAACTCACAGACCGCAAGATCATGACCTGAGCTGAAGTCGGACACTTAACCGACTGAGCCACGCAGGCGCCCCAACATTTAAAAAATACATTTTTTTAAATGTTTTATTTATTTTTGAGAGAGACAGAGTGCAAGCAGGGGAGGGGCAGAGAGAGAGGGAGACACAGAATTGGAAGTAGGCTCCAGGCTCCGAGCTGTCAGCATAGAGCCTGATGTGGGGCTTGAACTCACAGACCATGAGATCATGACATGAGCTGAAGTTGGATGCTTAACCGACTGAGCCACCCAGGTGCCCTACCACTTAATAGAAAAGTCACTATGCAACAATATTCTGTAGTCTATTCAAATATTACAGTTCATTTTATCATGCAGTGTTAAGGGGCGCCTGTGTGGCTCAGTCGGTTGAGTGTCTGACTTCGGCTCAGGTCATGATCTTGCGGTTGATGAGTTCGAGCCCTGCCTCGGGCTCTGTGCTGACAGCTCAGAGCATGGAGCCTGCTTCAGATTCTGTGTCTCCTCTTTCTCAGCCGCTCCCCTGCTCATGCTCTGTCTCTCTCTGTCGCAAAAATAAGTAAACATTAAACAAAAATTATCATGCAGTGTTAAAAGAGAATGTGCTTTAGAAACATTAAACTAAATTGTAAACATGACACCTTTTTCTGTTTAGCAATTTTAGACATATTTGGAAATGTAACAGTCTCAAGATAATGGTCATTGAAGTTAGAGGTTGAAAGTACTTTATATATATTCATATCATATTTTTACATTGGTGCTAATTTTTATTTTTAATGGTTTGTATTTTGAATCTTTCTTTTGAAATCTGTGTCTTTATTCTTGATGATAAGAATGATCTGAAATTATTCCCAGTGTGTAAGCATTATTGGGTATGCTATATTAGGGTTTTAATTCTAACATTATGCTTTTACTCTAATGAACAAACCTGTTTATGATTTTGCTCTCGACTCTTGCATAACCCCTTTTGACACATTTTGTATGGAAAAGCAAGATTTTTTTTTCACATAAAGCCTCAAGGAACTTAAAAAAGTCTTCAAAAATACAGTGCCATATTATTTTAGCTGTGGTCCAGGTACTTGCAGTTGATTTGCTATATCACACAGTAGGATACTCTAGTAGAAATAATTACTATGTTGGGAAATGTCATTCAGAAGCTTCCTGTTTTCCTACTTTTCTGCAGTGGAATAAAATCTCAGCCTCCTGCTTCCATCTGTTTCTCCTTCTCTCTTCGAAACTCATTCATGAGCTCTTACTCACTGGTGAGTGAGAACCAAAACTGATGGAAGAATTAGTGTATGATGAATGCAGAACTTTGTATTATAGACTTAGTAACATACCTCAGATAGATGTGCATTTGGCCTTTATTCAGATTCATCTAGTGAAAAGCCCTAACCACTTTTCGGGACAGCCCTATTTTATTGTTTCGAGAGCTGTAATTCGAACATTCTTCCTTACTGAATAGACTCCCTATAATTTCTTAGAAGTCTGTGTTCTGTGCCTATATTTAAATAATTTGCCTCATAGCCCTTCAGTAGTTTATAACATTTTAGAATTGTAAGGCATTTTAGAGATACATGGGTTTCAGGCTCTAGAACTAAGTAAGTCTAGTTGGAATAGCTGACATTCATTAAGTGTTTACCACATGCCTAGCACTTTCATGTTATGGCTCAAATTTGCTTTTCAGCC
Organism: Panthera uncia; assembly: GCF_023721935.1. NCBI lineage: Eukaryota > Metazoa > Chordata > Mammalia > Carnivora > Felidae > Panthera > Panthera uncia. The sequence continues at coordinate 18,576,005 of NC_064816.1, forward strand.
TCATCTGCTGACCTACTGGTACTTTATAATTTAGTGGAACTGAACTTTCACCAAGTCTTTCAATCTCGACTTAATTACACTAGTGCTGTCATGTGCCAGGACTATTTGTCACCCATTAAGTACTTGTTATTTACTGCATCATGTCTCATTCATATTATTCTTTTTATGTGGGGTCTTTTACCTCCTCCATCTCTCAGAGTTTTTCCTGTCAGCTAGGCTCCTTTCGTATATTGTTATCTTTGTAAATCTTTTTAGACCCTTGACCCTCTCTTTCTCCAATTAGATAGATTTTGTTCTTTTAAGTTCATAAAACTTTGTACCTTATAGTGGTATATTTATTTTGTCCTCTTCCACTAGACTAATGTGTTTCCAATTTTTTACTATGCCCTACAATAAGAAGTACATTTAAAGTTGCTATCTCTGGGGTGCCTGGGTGGCTGTAGGTTCGGCTAAGTATTTCAGTTCAGGTAATGATCTCGCTGCTCGTGGGTTTGAGCCCCACATCGGGCTCTGTGCTGACAGCTTTGAGTCTGGAGCCTGCTTTGGATTCTGTCTCCCTCTCTGTCCCTGCACTTATGCTCTGTCTCTCTCTCAAAAATAAATAAACATTAAAAACAAAATTGCTGTCTCTTGTGTGTGTATCTACACATACATAGACTTGTATACACATATATGAAAAAGTTAAAAGTTTTATGATATAGTACTGTGTACTTTGTACAGTGTACTCTGATATTTTCTGTTAAGTGAGAAGTATTGGTGGCAGCTCACTCAATGGATCTTGTGACCCATGGTTAAAAAAAAACACTGCTTTAGGCTATAAACTCTTAAAAGTAGGGATTGTGCCAAATTTATCTTTGTATTCTTGGCAGATATAACTCAGTGCCAGGCATGTAGAAGGTTTTAAAGCTTGATTTTTGGACTTTTGAGCTACCATCTCACACTAATTACTCATACTGAAGTTATAGCAATTAAAACCTAGATTTTATTTTACATGAACTGAAGTCAAGTCTCTTCCATCCTGAACTTGTACGATTGGTAATAAATATAAATGTAAAATTATTAGTTTTATTTAAAAAAGATTTTATATTTATTTCCATTACATTTCATCAAAGGGGAGCATATTTGATTTACCCCTATTGGTCCTAAGTTGGTAGGGGGCTAAACGTATTTGGCTCAGCAGTACAGCCTGTCAGGTCTTTTTGAAGTTTGAATTTTCAATGTCACATATTATTTTTTCTTTGAACCTTTATCTACCCAATTGACAAATTTGTTTTCTTTTTCCAAGTGGTTGGTAAAAGGGTTGAACAGAATCAGAAAAAAATGTTATCTAGTGGGAAATGTCTAGTTTATAGACAAATATATTTTGCTATTTTGAACACAAATAATCTGAATGACTTATTGACATTTTATGAAATTGCCAGCTGTGCCACTTTTGTGAACCTATTCGTGTTTGGGATTAGGGTGGGCTCATAGCCAGATTGTGGTTCATAACCAAGGGGGAAAGATGTTGCTAAAGAGGTCTGTGTGGCCTTATATTTAAGTGTGGAGAACAAAGAAATTATAGCACTAGAAAGATGTTAAGTCCATTTTCATCTTCTGTATGAAATTTCATGTACATTTCATGTACAGGAGGAAGGGTGGCCCCAAACTTTTCTTGAGTTTTGTTTTTGATATTCTCTTCACATTCCCTATACTCTAGATATGCTGGACAACTCATCCTTTTTCCAGACAGGTTTATAACTGTCCTACCTTTGTCACTTTGCTTAGATTCTTATACTATGACAGGAATGCAATGATTACCTTTCTCTGCCTGGGAAATGGCAACTTAAAAAGCTCAAATGTCATCCCTTTGATGCCTTCCCAGTTCTGCCGGATATAAATAAGCACTGTTGCTTGCTCCTACAGCAGTTGGTACCAACCTTTGGTATGGCACTTATCCCTTTAGATGCTTAATTACATCTCTTTACCTTGGGGAATTAAGCTTCTCTAGGACAAGGGACTTTATCTTCATGTTTGTAACCCCAGGACCTAGCAAATAGTGAGTGATCAATAAATGCTTAATTAGGATTCCAATCTAGTGAAGAATTTTATTTTGCTTTGTTAATCCTTATAGTATTTTATTTTTTTCCCAGTAAAAACTTTTAGTTTTATTAAATAATAGTTAAGAAAATCTATGCCAAATGGAGCTATGTTTTAAGTAGTGCTATGTTTTAAGTCAAATGCTATGAATCATTACCTTTCACTGATCAAGTGACCTTCAAGGTGTTTTACCTCTACAGAAGCCTTCTCCTTAGTTCTATAAACTCACAGTATGTCCAGGATTGTTTATATAAAACTAAACCTTAATGAAAAATAGTTTCTTTCCTCTCTTAATATTCTTTTTTAAAAAATAATTTACATCCAAATTAGTTAGCGTATAGTGCAACAATGATTTCAGGAGTAGATTCCTTAGTGCCCCTTACCTATTTAGCCCATCCCCCTTCCCACAACCCCTCCAGTAACCCTCAGTTTGTTCTCCATATTTATGAGTCTCTTATGTTTTGTCCCCCTCCCTGTTTTTATATTATTTTTGTTTCCCTTCCCTTATGTTCATCTGTTTTGTCTCTTGAAGACCTCATATGAGTGAAATCATATGATATTTGTCTTTCTCTGACTGACTAATTTCACTTAGCATAATACCCTCCAATTCCATCCACATAGTTGAAAATGGCAAGATTTCATTCTTTTTGATTGCCGAGTAATACTCCATTGTATGTATGTATGTATGTGTATGTATGTGTGTATATATATATATATATATATATATACACACACATATATATATATACACACACACACACACACACACACCACATCTTCTTTATCCATTCATCCGTCGATGGACATTGGGCTCTTTCCATACTTTGGCTGTTGTTGATAGTGCTGCTATAAACATTGGGGTGCATGTGTCCTTTCGAAACAGCACACCTGTATCCCTTGGGTAAACACCTGGTAGTGCGATTGCTGGGTCGTAGGGTAGTTCTATTTTTAGTTTTTTGAGGAACCTCCATACTGTTTTCCAGAGTGTCTGCACCAGCTTGCATTCCCAATCCTGATAGTACTTTTTTTTATTTTTTTATTTTTATTTTTTAATTTTTTTCAATATATGAAATTTATTGTCAAATTGGTTTCCGTACAACACCCAGTGCTCATCCCAAAAGGTGCCCTCCTCAATACCCATCACCCACCCTCCCCTCCCTCCCACCCCCTATCAACCCTCAGTTTGTTCTCAGTTTTTAAGAGTCTCTTATGCTTTGGCTCTCTCTCCCACTCTAACCTCTTTTTTTTCTTTCTTTTTTTTCCTTCCCCTCCCCCATAGGTTTCTGTTAAGTTTCTCAGGATCCACATAAGAGTGAAACCATATGGTATCTGTCTTTCTCTGTATGGCTTAATTCACTTAGCATCACACTCTCCAGTTCCATCCACGTTGCTACAAAGGGCCATATTTCATTCTTTCTCATTGCCACGTAGCACTCCATTGTGTATATAAACCACAATTTCTTTATCCATTCATCAGTTGATGGACATTTAGGCTCTTTCCATAATTTGGCTATTGTTGAGAGTGCTGCTATAAACATTGGGGTACAAGTGCCCCTATGCATCCTGATAGTATTTTAATTTTTTTTTTAACGTTTATTTATTTTTGAGACAGAGAGAGACAGAGCATGAACGGGGGAGGGTCAGAGAGAGGGAGACACAGAATCTGAAACAGGCTCCAGGCTCTGAGCTGTCAGCACAGAGCCCAACGCGGGGCTCGAACTCACGGACCGCAAGATCATGACCTGAGCCGAAGTTGGACGCTCAACCGACTGAGCCACCCAGGCACCCCAGTATAGATATTTTAACAATATTCTTCCAATCCATGAGCATGGAATGTTTTTCCATTTCTTTGTGTCTTCTTCAATTTCTTTTATAAGCTTTCTGTAGTTTTCAGCATGCAGATCTTTAACCTCTTTTCACCAACATTTCTTACTTTTTTCATTTTTTGATAATAGCCATCTTAATGACTATGAAGTGGTATCTCATGGTGGTTTTGATTTGCATTTCCCTAATGATTAGTGATGTCGAGCATCTTTTCATGTGCTTATTGGCCATCTGTAGATGTTCTTTGGAGAAATATTCCACTGTATATATATGTCACATTTTGCTTATTCATTCTTTGTGTTTGGACATTTGGGTTGTTCATACCTTTTGGCTATTGCAAATAATGCTGTGGTGAACATTTGGCATATGAGTATCTGACTCCCTATTTCCAAATCTTTAGGGTATATACCTAGAAGTAGAATTATTTATCATATGGTAATTCTGTGTTTAGTTTTTTGAGGAACCACTATACTGTTTTTCATATCGCCTGCACAATTTTACATTCCCACCATCCATGTTACATTCCCACCATCCATGTGCAAGGATTCCCAATTTCTCTACGCCCTTTGCCAGTACATGTTACTTTCTCTTCTTGAAAAACATATTTTTATTACAGCTATCCAGATGGGTGTGGAATGGGATCTCATTGTGGTTTTGATTTGCATTTCCCTAATAATAATGATGTTGAACTTCTTTTTATGTGATTATTGGCCATTTATAGGTTTTCTTTGGAGAAATGTCTATTCAAGTACCTAGCCCATTTTTTTTTCTTTTCCAAATTTTTATTTAAATACAGCTAGGTAACATACAATGTAATATTAGTTTCAGGTGTAGAATTTAGTAACTTATCACTTACATACAACACCCAGCGCTCATCACAAGTGCCCTCCTTAATGCCCATCATCTATTTAACGTATCCCTCCTCTTCCCACCTCTCCTCCAGTAACCCTCAGTTTGTTCTGTATAGTTAAGAGTTCTGTTTCCTGGTTTGCCTCTCTTTTTTTCCCTCTATGTTCATGTGTTTTGTTTCTTAAATTCCACATATGAGTGAAATTGTATGGTATTTCTCTGACTTATTTTGCTTAGCATAGTACTCTATAGCTCCATCCATGTCATTGCAAATGACAAATTTCATTCTTTTTTTTATTTCTTTGCCTGTTTTTAAATAGATCTTTTGTTGTTGTTGTGCTTCTTTTTATATTCTGGATATTAACCCTTTATCAGATACGTGGTTTGCAAATTTTTTTCTGATTTCATGGTTTGCCTTTTCACTCTTTTATACTGTCCTTTGATAGTATAAGTCCTTTGATACACATAAGTTTTTGTTTTTGTTTTTTAAAAATTTTTTTAATGTTTATTTTTGACAGAGGGAGAGGGAGAGAGAGACAGAGCATGAGCAGGGGAGGGGGCAGAGAAAGAGGGAGACACAGCATCTGAAGCAGGCTCCAGGCTCCGACCTGTCAGCACAGAGCCCAACGACGCTCGAACTCACAGACTGTGAGATCATGACTTGAGCTGAAGTCGGACGCCCAATGAACTGAGCCGCCCAGGTGCCCCGATACACATAAGCTTTTAATTTTGACAAAGTCTAATTTATCTGTTTTCTTTTGCTGCCTGTACTTTTGGTGTCATAGCCAAAAAAAAAAAAAAAAAAAAAAAATCACGACCAAATTCATCATGAAGCTTTTCTTTTGAGAGTTTTATAGTTTTAGCGTTTACATGTAGATCTTTGATCCATTTTGAGTTAATTTTTGTATATGGTGTAATGTAGGGTTCCAGCTTCATATTTTGGCATGTGGATATCCAGTATCCCAGCACCACTTGTTGAAGAGTCCTTCCCCATTGAATGGACTTTTAGCATCTTTGTTTGAAAATCACTTGACTGTATATGTGAATCTCTGCTTCCTTTTTTTTAAATTTTTTTATACATTTATTCATTTTTGAGAGACAGAGACAGACAGAGCACAAGTGGGGGAGGGGCAGAGAGAGAGGGAGACACAGAATCTGAAGCAGGCTCCAGGCTCCGAGCTGTCAGCACAGAGCCTGACGGAGGGCTCGACTCACAGACTGTGAGATCATGACCCGAGCTGAAGTGGGACGCCCAACTGGGACTGAGCCACCCAAGCCCCCATGTGAGTGTTTACTTCTGAGCTCTGTTCAAGTATTTATCTGTCTTTATGCTAGTACCACATTGTTTGGATTACTGTAGTTGTGCAGTAGGTTTTGAAATCAGGAATTGAGTTCTCCAACTTTGTTTTTTCTCAAGATTGTTTTGGTTATTTGGGGTCCCTCAAGATTCTGTGTGAACTTTAGGATGAAATTTTCTGATTTTGCAGAAAATGTCATTGGAATTTTGATAGAGATTGCATTGAATCTGTAGATTGCTTTGAGTAGTGTCATCTTAACAATATTCTTCCAATGAATGACCATCGATGTCTTCACATTTATTTTGGTTGTTTTTGTTTTCGTATTGTTCATTGTTAGTACATGGAAATACAACTGATTTTTGCATGTCAGTTTTATATCCTGCAATTTCTGATGAACTTCTGAGTTTATTAACTCTGATTTTTTTGGGGAGAGGTATAGATTCTATAAGGTTTTCTACACATAAGGCCATATCATCTGCAAAGAGAGATAATTTTAGTTTTTCTTTTCTAATTTGGATGCCTTTTGTTTCTTTTTCTTGCCTAATTGTTGTTGTTGGGACTTCTAGCATTATGTGGAATAAGTGAAAGCAGGCATCTTTGTCTTGTTCCTGATCTTAGGGGCAAGAAAAGCTTTCAGTATTCATCTTTGAGTATGATGCTAGTTGTGGATTTTTCTTATTGGTTGTTTTTTCTTTAGCTTTATATTAATTTTCCATTTCACTTAGTCCAAACTATTACTTGTTAGTGGCCTTGCTTTGCATGTTTGTATGTATAAAAGTATGTATCATGTGAATCTGGGCATTTAATCTCTTCCTTCTTCTCAGAATTCATGTTTCATTTTGCTGGTAGTTCTGTGTCCTTCCTCAGTCCCGATTCATTCTTTCTTACCATATTAGTTAATATTTAAGGTGAATATACTAAGAACATTTATATAATTTTAAAGAATAATTTATTTTTTAAATTTTTATTTATTTTTTAAAGAATAATTTAAATCTACACAAGTTAACATGTGGTTATTGTTGGAAAACTAGATGGTAGAGATGAATAAAACACAATTTATTTGGCCCTAATCTTACTACTCAGAGATATTTATATTATGGTTCCCCCTAGATTCCTCTAATCAAATGAAAATAATTTGACAGTTGAATTTGAAGATAAGCTATTTAAATCTTCTTGAGTCAGCACATAAGAGTGGTTCTCACATGTACTTTCACTTAGGGATATTCTAGCTAATTCTTCACTCCATAGAGACTATGTAGTTTAAATCCCAGTGTTGAGAGAAAGGAACTCATGCGATTGTAATGGTTGGAGATTGGTGGAAGCCTTTTTGAAACAGATTTAATATGAAGATATAAGTGGATAGAAATTGTTGAAGAATAATTCATCCCCAAAAATGTAGAATTTGAAATGATTTTAGTTATGATTTGGGGGTGGAAGATAAAGATGGTACTGAGATTAACATGATACAAAGATTGGCAAGATAGTATCAGCTTTAGTTGTTATATTGAGCCTTTGGTATTAAGAGGGAAAGTTTCTTGGCAAGAGTAGAAGAGGAAGAAGTTTTTTTTTTTGAGGTAATGAAAAACATAGGTAGTAACATGAAATTAAAAGTATAAGTCTAACTGGCAAGTCAAGATACCTCATTGAATTTTTTTTTTTAATTGATTCAGTATACATTTGTAGAAGATTTGGTACCTAGGCTCTGTGGAACAATGAAGGAAGAAGGCACAGGTCTATCTAAAAACCTTTAATCTGGAGGATTGTGAAAATTAGATTTGGGAAGTTATATTTTATGAAGGTAATAGTTGAAACAATGCCAGTAGACAGGAGTTTTTAGCTAAGAATTATATATTCATGGAGTTTTGGGTCTGGAAGAGACCACAATGATGTAGCTCAGTCTTTATGTTTTTGTGATGGAATCAGCAAAGTCAGAGATGTATAGTGACTTGCTCGTGGTCACCCACTTTGGCTGGCTATTTAGGTCTTGAATTCAGATCCTGATTCCCTTTACAGGGTTTTTCTCCTGTATCACTCAATCTTGGGAGAAACAAAAAAAACCCACATGAGAAGATAGGAATCAGCCTAGAAATACTTATCAGATGCCTGCAATGTGGCATCAAATATTCCTGCTCTTGAGGAATTTATTCAAAGGATTCTTTTAATTATAGTAGAAGTCCATCTCAAATTGAAGCAGAAGGGAGAATGTATTGGTTTATGGAACCAAAAAAGACATGAATGAATCTGGCCTCAGGATAGACTGGGATCAGGGCCTCAAGACATCAGAACCTCTCTGTCTCCCTCTTATATTTAGCATATGTCTATGTGTTAGATTCTTTTTTTGAGGTTATTAACTTTAAATTTACTCCTTTAATTATTGGGAAACATAGCTCCTGGAAGCTCTGGGGTTACATCTTTACAGTGCATGATGGAATAAGAAAGAGTTATTTCCTGTTGGAAAGACTTCAGGGAATGAATGTTATGGCCCAGTCTACTTCACATGCCAACCTTTGGTTGAAGGGGGTCTGACTGACAGTCCCAGTGAATGACATAGAGTGGGGAAACTTTTGTAAAGGGTGAGGATTAGGAATGCTGGGCACACAGAACAGGAAGAAGACTACCGGACACACATACACATCATGCACACACAAAACCATAGTAAATGTCAAATGTAGAAGTAGAATGTGCCACAGGAGTTCAGAGTCTGGGGACACCAGGAAATATTCCCAAGGGTGAAATAACTGAGTCTTGATGAGTGAATAGGATTTTTGTAAGCGAAGAGGAAGCATGAAGGGAGATTCAGCCAGTAGGAAACAGTGAGATAGGACCTAGAGACTTGTGCAGGGTGTTTTTGGAGAACTATGAATAGACCCAACTCCTGTGACATTGGAGAAGATTGGGAAGATGCGTTTGGTTGATAGTGTGAAGGGCCTTGAATGCCAAGTTAAGGAGTTTGACCCTTATTCTGTGGCAGTGGGGAGCCATTGAAACATTTTGATCAAGGGAAAAGATATTTTGGGAAGGTAATCGGAGGAGCAGAAGAGTGATTTTAGATCAGAAAAACTAGATAAAAGAATAATGGAATTTATTTCCAGAGGAACTAAGCAATACTGTTCCTAACATAGAAAACCTATAATAATTGTGAACAAATCACTTAACTACTTCCTGTTTGCCTTGTCAGTAAAATAAATATATTCATCTTTCCTTACTTGAGATCAGAGTTTATATATAATTTTAGTAAGAAAATATTGTGTGGTAGTAGGCATTATTGCTTTATAAATGACTTTATTAACTTTGATACGTATGAGAGAGTGTTCTTCTCTATGGTATTTGGAGATTGTAAGTTGCAAATAGATTATTTGTTGAGGAAATTACAGTTATGTTTTATTAGTTCATAAAGTAAATGGAATTAATACCTTGGGCTTGATTTTCTTTTAGAATATTTCAATTAGTTAAATGACAGAAACAAGTCCTGAAATTAAACTTTAGTGTGATGTGTTAATATTCTTTTTTCATTTTAGTCTTACAATTTTTTTATTACTGAGAATTCTCAAAACTGCCTTTGTAACTGGGATTTTTGACACCTGTACCCTTTAAAACAGTACTAGAACTGCTGTGTACACTGTTTGTGCTCTGGGGGTCTCGAATTCTTGGAGACAATGCTCTTTCAAATCTTCTGTCTGCATCTCTCACTAGTAATTCATGGTCTCTGTGGCCAGGATGGGAGACAGACCCACTTGCTGTCCTTTTTTGTCTATCCTCCATGCCTCTACCCTTAGCTTCCCCCTTTCCCACTCTGAAGGTGTTTCTTTGAAATCTTTGTACTTCTCCTGACTCACCAGGCATTACATGCTCACCTTCCCACCTCATAATTGAAACTCATTTGGGACTCTGAATAGCTAGTTTATCTCTTACATTAAGGCATTTTCACCCCCTTTAAAATTTCTCTTTGCCCAAAGTGTGTTTGAAAAACATTTTAAAAAGGTAGCCTCTAACTTAAAGTGCTTTATCTAGAAGTGGAAAAAGATTATCCAGTATCTCTAATTTATAAGCAGCTGGTTTTTAAAGTTGAGGCTCAGAATTTTGTTCTGAGGACTAGTGTTTGTATTAAAAGGTTTGGCAATGATGTTTTTTTTAAATTTCACATAGAGGAAAGTAAGATTTACTATTCTGTGATATTTTTGTATTACTAGAATTATACTGAAAAGAGTACAACTTTAGAGACACTACGGAATGCTTACGTAGGTTCAGTATGCTTATACGTGGCATAAGCAAATACAATGTACTTAATTCAGAAGAATACTTATGGATTTAAAAAAGTTATGGAAGTAATGCTTGTGAGAGCCTCCTTTTAACTCATACCCCTACACCTTCCTCCCAGATGTATCCCTGTTTCCCCCCTCAGGTAACTGCTGTTGGTGTTTCAGACTCTTTCTATGTGTAGATAAAAATGTACAGATGTACATATTTTTTCACAGTAAGCACTGGAATAATAATTTTAAACACATAGCATTTAGTTTGTACTAGGCACTATTGTTAAGTACTTTACATTTATTAACTCTTTTTTTATGTTTATTTATTTCTGAGACAGAGAGAGACAGAGCATGAACAGGGGAGGGTCAGAGAGAGGGAGACACAGAATCTGAAGCAGTCTCCAGGCTCCGAGCTGTCGGCACAGAGCCTGACGCGGGGCTCGAACTCACAGACTGGGAAATCATGACCTGAGCCGGCATCGGGTGCTTAACTGACTGAGCCACCCAGGCGCCCCAACATTTATTAACTCTTTAAATCCTCACTGTAATTCCATGAAGTATATATTATTATTAGCCCTGTTTTTAAAGATGAGGAAACGGAGACACAGGAAGGCTAAGCACCTTGCTCAAGGTTATACAACTGGTAAGTGGTAGAGCTAAGATTCAAACCCAGGCATTCTGGTTTTGGAGTCTGCTTCTTAGTAGGAACATGCCTATGTCTCTGTGGCCACTAAGTCAGAACAAACCTACTTTTGTCCCAGATCATTGACTTAAGGAAACAAATCTTGGTTTTGTTTTTAAAACCTTTTAGGTAAAAGTTTATTATGTATCATTTGTGTTTTATAGCTGTCATCTTTCCTCTATTCTCATGGTGCTTTTTTGAGGGGGAAAAGGGGTAAATGTCAAATTCCATTTTGAGAATCTGTTTAATGTTATGGACCATCTCTCTTCAGGAACATCCACATATGCAAAAATAAAGGTTTACTAGACATATCGGAGTATTTATGGACTTTAAGCTCATCTTTGGGCTAAGCTGAAGAACCTCTACTTTAAACATTTCATTTGTCTTTTCTCTCCATTGTATATACATTGCTTTTAGCCTGCCCTTTATGTTACTAATTTACTTCTTTATAGGGTTGTTTCTACTTCTTTTTGTTTCTTTCTACTTACTATTTTGCTATTTTTCTTCTTATTTTAGTATCATTATGTACTCATGGATTTTTATTTATTCCATATGATATAATTAGTAATTTTGACTGTAATTCTCAAATTGTTTTAATGATTTTTTAAATGTTTGTTTATTTTTGAGAGAGTGCAAGTGGGGAAGGGGGAGAGAAGGGGGATAGAGGATCCAAAAGCAGGTTTAGCCCTGGTAGCAGTGAGCCCAGTGTGGGGAGTTGAACTCACAAACTGCGAGATCATGGCCTGAGCCGAAGTTGGGCACTCAACTGACTGAACCACCCAGGTGCCCCAAATTGTTCTAGTGCTTTTATTTTTTTTAATTTTATTTTTTATTTTTTCTTATTTATTTATTTATTTATTTACTTATTTATTTATAATATGAAATTTATTGTCAAATTGGTTTCCATACAACACCTAGTGCTCATCCCAACAGGTGCCCTCCTCAGAACTCCTCACCCACCCTCCCCTCCCTCCCACCCCCATCAACCCTCAGTTTGTTCTCAGTTTTTAAGAGTCTCTTATGTTTTGGTTCCCTCCCTCTCTAACCTTTTTTTTTTCCTTCCCCTCTTCCATGGTCTTCAGTTAAGTTTCTCAGGATCCACATAAGAGTGAAAACATATGGTATCTGTCTTTCTCTGTATGACTTATTTCACTTAGCATAACAATCTCCAGTTCCATCCACATTGCTACAAAAGGCCATATTTCATTCTTTCTCATTGCCAAGTAGTATTCCATTGTATATATAAACCACAACTTCTTTATAGAAATGGATTATTTTAAAAAACAATCTGTGACTATAACTTTTGGTAGGACTTCATCTGCCTCTAGAAGTGTATGTATCTGAGGTTGAGGATTTTGAGGTGAAGAGTTAAGATTTATGATTTACTTTTGTATTCTTTGGGAAACTTCTGAAATTTTAGAGAATAAATGTGTTGTTTTAGTGAAATTAAATTATAATATGGGTAACGGAAATAAGAAATGAGTTATAGAGCTTATTTTGCGTTTATACAGAAATTCACTTTCAGTTCATGAAAAACTTGTTGAGGGGCACCTGGGTGATTCATTTAGTTGGGTGTCCAACTTTGGCTCAGGTCATGATCTTGTGGTTCGTGAATTTAAGCCCCATATCGAGCTCGCTGCTGTCAGCTCAGAGCTCGCTTCAGACCCTCTGTTCCCCTCTCTCTGCCCCTCCCCTGCCTGCTGCACTCTCTCAAAAATAAATAAAACATTTAACAAAATTAAAAAAAAAACTTGTTGAGAACTTATTTTGTGTTAGGATGAGTTCCTCTTCTTCAAGAATTCATGGTCACATTTAGCATGTTAAGTACAGTAATTCTGGTATGTCTTATATATTGTGGGTGATACAAGAAAAGTGTTACTATCTTTACTCTGATAAATAATATTCTTTTAATTTTTTAATTATTTTTTTACTTTTAGAGAAAGAAAGTGTGCATGCATGTGAGGGCAGAGGGGCAGAGGAAGAGGAGAGAGAGAATCTTAAGCAGGCTCCATGCCCAGGACAGGGCCCAATATTGGGCATGATCTCATGACTCTGAGATCATGACCTGAGCCAAAATCAAGAGTTGGACATTTAACTGACTGAGCCATCCAGGTACCCTGATAAATAATATTCTTTATTTCAATATGTATTTTGAGCTCCAGATACAGAAATTCCAGTATTTATTAGGTATCTACATTTGGGTATCTCACCAGCACATCAGCTACTTGTCTAGATGACTTATGATCCTCCACAGTCTCTTTCAGCCTGTTCTTGTTTTAGTACTTTTTTGCCTCAATAAATGATACCATTCATATGAAGCTAGAATTTTGCCAGTCCATATTCAGTTAGTCACCAAGTATTAAGGATTCTAAACATCTCTGGGGGTAAGGGTAGCAGGCCACCATTATCTTTTTGGATTGCTGGATCAGTGTTTTTGATTGGCCTACCTGCATTCAATTTTGGTATTCTTCTCTACTCCCTTCTCTACACTGTAGCTGCCTGAGTGATTTCACTAAAAACAAATCAGATCTTTTACTCATTTGCTTAAACCCTTTTTGTTGCTTCTCTTAGAGTAACATCCGGATTACTCAAAATGATTTAACAGCCCCTTGGACTTTTGGCTCCTGCTTACCTCTCTAGCTTCATTCTTTGTCACCAAGTCATTAATCTGCTATATCAAACTTTTAAGTTGCTTAAAATGTTGCGTGTTCTTTCTAGACTCTGGATCTTGGAGATTTGACCCTGGTTTATTTCTCTTAACTAGATAACTGCAAGTCTCACTCTCTCCAACTGTATTCAACCAATCTAACATTTGTTAGTTCTTAAGAAAGTTATGCTTTCTCCTGCTTCTTTGCTCTTTGTGCATGCTGTTCTAACACTTATTTTTTTTCCACCCATTTTTGTCTTATATTCATCCTTCAGTTTTCAGCTTAAGTTTCAAGGAGGCCTTCCTTGTCCCTAGACCAGGTTCAGTTCCTCTGCTCAATGCACACATTGTACTTTTTATGTACTTTAACATAGCTCTCAATACATTGTATAGGGATTGCTTGTTTTTTCTTCTCCACTAAAGTGTGAGCTCTGAAAGGGTGGCAGTGAGGTATTTATTTTTTTACTACTGTATCCTCTGCACCTGGCATCTTGCCAGACATATGGAAAATGCTTAGTATTGAATGTTGACCAGTGAGTGACATAATTAACTTTGCTTGGGTAGGTTAGGGAATATTTCAGAGAGAAGGAAACGCATGGGTTGAGGCTGAAAAATGAATAGAACTTTTCAGGAGGTTGGAGAGAGAGTGATGAGAGAAAGGGCATTTTGGAGAACATCATTTACAAAGGAGTAAAGGTATAAAAAAGCATGAAGCATAAGGGACCTGATTGCTCATAGTTCCAACCAGGTCAGGTACAAATTTGAGGAATTGTTGAAAGATGAAGAGATCAAGTCATAGAAGGCCTGATACGCCATATTCATCTGTTGGTATTGGGAACCATTCATGTTAAGGAGGGAATTTTATCATCTGCTAAACTCTTACTGTGTCATGGGATTTTTCTTAAAATATATTATCTCATTTAATGCTTACAACAATCTTCTTTCTGACAACTGAATTTCATCTGGGCTGACTGAAGGCTGCTATCTTATATATCCTGATATATTTGGTGTTTATAATTCTATCCTAAGCAGAATCATATTCTTGGAAGTCAGGTTTTATGTATTATGCTTCTCTGTATCCCACAGAAAATTTAGGTCAGTGTTGTTATAGTTTTATCTCTTCCTCCAGTTTTGGTATAGTCTTATCAGTGCTTCTTTTAAAATGCCTCTCAGTTGAGCACAGCATACCAGATGTAATGTGATCATTTATTTCACAGTAGACTAGAGCTTTTATTGTCTGTGTTCTGTGCCCTGAGAGCTTTGTTGATGAAATTGACAACGACATTGACATTTTTTCTGGGGTAGCCATTTTGTATTGTTTGTTAGTGTTAAGTCACCAAATCTAACCAAGCTTTTCACATGAAGTACTTTTTTTTTTTTTTTTTTTTTTTTTTTAACGTAAGCTCTACATCCAACATGGTGCTTGAATTCCAGACCCCGAGATCAAGAGTTTCATGCTGTATCGACTGAGCCAGCCAGGCATCCTGAAGTACTTTTAAGAACTTTTGTATTTGTTTAAGTGCTGTTTTGGAGCATAAATTAGGGATTTCCATCTTTCTTCCTTTTAGGGATTTCCATCTTTATTCCTATTAAACTTCATTCTGTTGGTTTTAGCCTTGAATTCTGACTTATTTATCTATTTGGATATCTATCTATCTATATCTACACACACACATGTTTATGTATTTATTTTGAGAGAGAGAGAAAAAGAGCAAGAGCAAGCAAGCATGCTCATGTCCACTAGCAGGGGGAGGGGCAGAGAGAGAGGGAAGAGAGAATCCCAAGCAGTCTGCCCTGTCAGCACAGAGCTGGATGTGGGGCTCGAACCCATGAACTGTGAGATCATGACCTGAGCCAAAATCAAGAGTCAGATGCTCAACTGACTGAGCCACCTAAGCACCCCAGATATTTTTTAACTCATATATTTAAATAGCTAATAGATGGCTTAAAAATCTCAATATATAAAGGGCTATACAATATTGTGGTTTCCCACCCAGTCCTTCACTCTTTCCACAGTTGTTCTTTATGTATTCTCTCAGAGTTTCTATATGCATATACAGTATAACCAAATATTAATGTGTATTCTTATTTTGAAATATTTTTGTGCACATAAAATGCATGTTATACTTACTATACTTTGTGTTTAGCACTCTTCCCTCCTATCCCAACTTAGTGTTTCTTGGAGATATTTCCAAATAGTCCATAGAGAGCTTTCTTATTTTTAAAAATGTTTATTTATTTTGAAAGAGAGTGGGCAGGGAGCATCGAGAGAGAAGAAGACAGAGAGTCCCAAGCAGGCTCTGCGTTGTCAGTGTGAAGCCTGCCACAGAACTTGATCTCAGGACTGTGGGATCATGACCTGAGCCAAGATCAAGAGTCAGATGCTTAACCCACTGATCCACCCAGGTACCCTGAGAGCGAGCTTGCTTGCTTCCTTGCTTCCTTGCTTCCTTCCTTCCTTCCTTCCCTCCTTCCTTTCCTTCCTTCCTTCCTTCCTTCCTTCCTTCCTTCCTTCTCTTTTAACTTTTTTTAATGTTTATTTAAGAAAAAATTTTTTAATGTTTATTTTTGAGAGAGAGAGAGAGAACGAGCATGTGCGCACGCACACATGAGTGGGGGAGGGGCAGAGAGGGAGGGAGACCCAGAATTCGAAGCAGGCTCCAGGCTCTAAGCTGTCAGCATAGAGCCCCACGTGGGGCCCGAACTCACGGACTGTGAGATCATGACCTGAGCCAAAGTCGGATGCTCAACCGACTGAGCCACCCAGGCGCCCCTAATGTTTATTTTTGAGAGAGAGAGAGAGAGAGAGAGAGAACGAACGAACGAGTGAGCACAGGTGAAGGGCAGAGAGAAAGAGGGAGATACAGAATCTGAAGCAGGCTTCAGGCTCTAAGCTGTCAGCAGCACAGAGCCTGACACAGGGCTCGAACCCATGAACCATGAGTTCATGACCTGAGCCAAAGTCAGACGTTTAACCAGCCAAGCCACCCAGGTGTCCCTCTTTTTTTTTTTTTTTTTTTTTTTTTTAATGTATGGCATCTTTTTCTTTCTTTTTTTTTTTTAAGTTTATTTTTGAGAGAGAGAGAGAGTGCATGAATGTGCAAGTTGGGGAGGGGTAGAGAGAGAGGGAGAGAGAGAGGATCCCAAGCAGGTTCTGCACTATCTATGCAGAGCCTGATGTGGGGCTCAAACTCACGAAGTGTGAGATCATGACCTGAACAGAAATCAAGAGTCAACTGAGCTACTAGGGTGCCCCAAAAGCTTTTGTATTTTTAAAATGTGCAGGGTATTCTAGTTTATGGATGTGCCATAATCCATTAATCAGTCCTTTATTAACGGATATTTGAACTATTTACATTTTTCACTTATCTGTGTTATAGGGATTGACCTTGAACGTACTTGTCAACCTTCATTTACACTTGTGCAAGTGTATCTGTAGGATAAGATCATAAATGTTAGAGATGTTAAGTCTGTGGGTAAATGCATTTGCCTTTCAGTGGTGGTTAACATTTTTTTCTATATAGATCTTGCATTATTTTCTAAGTTTGTTCCTATTTATCCTTTTGTTTGCTGTTGTAAATGAGATCTTTTCTATTGTATTTCTATTGAGTGTATGTGTTTATATTTGTGTATGTATACACATATGGACACAATGTTACTCTTATTTTCATTTTATTGTTTTAGTTTATTTTGTTGGTTTTTTGAGTATGTAAAATCACTTACAGAATAGATTTTCTTGTTTTCCCACACCAAATTTTATTTTATTTTTTATTTATTTTTTTAAATTTGGGAGAGAGAGAGAGAGAGAGAGAGAGAGGGAGGGAGGGAGGAAGGAACAGAGAGAGAGGGAGAGAAAGAATCCCAGGCAGGCTCCACGCTTTTCATGCAGAGTGCAACGTATTTTATCCATATTTCTGGTTTATTAAATTTATTTAATGTTTATTGTCAGTTCTTTTTCTGAAGTTTTCTCAGAATTTCATCCTCTGATACTTTCCTCAGCAAAGAATCATGGACAAGAATTTTTGGTTGTTTAGAACACATTTGTAACTTTTATACTTTAACTTTGTACTTTAAGGACACCTTGGTGGCATAGAACATACTTTGCCTACACTTTATTTCCTTTAGTTTCTTTCTTTCTCTCTTTCTTTCTTTCTTTCTTTTTCTTTCTTTCTTTTTCTTTCTTTCTTTCTTTCTTTCTTTCTCTCTCTCTCTCTCTCTCTGTCTCATTTTCTTTCTCTCTTTTTCTTTCTCTTTCTTTCTTTCTTTCTTTCTTTCTTTCTTTCTTTCTTTCTTTCTTTTTTCTGTGTAGTGGTGATTTTATTGGTATAGAATACATTTCCAAGGATGGAATGTCAGGTTCAAAGACTCTATGTATTTTTAATTTAATAGATGTTGTTACATGACTCTTCAAAAAGGCCATAACAATTTACATTTCTAGCACAATGTATAGAAGTGCTCATTTCTTGCATCCCAGCCAGCAATAAATATTATCTGTCCTTTGAATTTTTTTTTCTTGTTTAAAAACTGGGAAGTGATTTCTCACTGCTATTTCAATTTGCATTTTCCTAATTAATTTGCATTTGGGTTTGATCTAGTTTTTGTTGGATACTTGCATTTGTATTCTATGTGCAAGCATGTATTGATGCTTTTTCTCCCCCTTTTTCTTTTGGGCCTTTTGTTCCACTCTTGCCAATATTTAAGAGCTCTAGATACATTAGAATATTATTTCTTTGTCTTTCATTAGCATTACAATTGTTTTTTAAACTGTCATTTCTCTATTAACTTTGTTTATGCCATTTGTTACAGCTATTCATATATAGTCAATACGATTTCTCACTGTCTCCAGAATATATGTGTAACCGCCTAAATTTATTTTTTTCCACACTTTTATTATTTATTTATTTTTAAATTTACATCCAAGTTAGCATATAGTGCAACAATGATTTCAGGAGTAGATTCCTTAATTTCCCTTACCCACTTAGCCCATCTCCCTCCCCACAACCCCTCCAGTAACCCTCTGTTTGTTCTCCGTATTTAAAAGTCTCTTATGTTTTGTCCCCCTCCCTGTTTTTATATTATTTTTGCTTGCCTTCCCTTATGTTCATCTGTTTTGTATCTTAAAGTCCTCATATGAGTGAAGTCATATGATATTTGTCTTTCTCTGACTGACTAATTTTGCTTAGCATAATAGCCTCTAGTTCCATCCATGTAGGTGCAAATGGCAAGATTTCATTCTTTTTGATTGCTGAGTAGTACTTTGGCTATTGTTGATAGTGCTGCTATAAACATTGGGGTGCATGTGCCCCTTCGAAACAGCATACCTATATCTCTTAGATAAATACCTAGTAGTGCAATTGCTGGGTTGTAGGGTAGTTCTATTTTTAATATTTTGAGGAACCTCCATACTGTATTCCAGAGTGGCTGCATCAGTTTGCATTCCCACCAGCAGTGCCAAAGAGATCCTCTTTCTCCACATCCTCGCCAACATCTATTGTCGCCTGAGTTGTTAATGTTAGCCATTCTGACAGGTGTGAGGTGGTATCTTATTGTTGTTTTTTTTTAATATGAAGTTTATTGTCAAATTGGTTTCTATACAACACCCAGTGCTCATCCCAACAGGTGCCCTCCTCAGTACCCATCACTCACCCCCCCCTTCCTCCCACCCCCCATCAACCCTCAGTTTGTTCTCAGTTTTTAAGAGTCTTTTATGGTTTGGCTCCCTCCCTCTTTAACTTTTTTTTTCCTTCCCCTCCCCCATGGTCTTCTGTTAAGTTTCTCAGGATCCACATAAGATGTTTATAGCAGCACTTTGAACAATAGCCAAATTATGGAAAGAGCCTAAATGTCCATCAACTGATGAGTGGATAAAGAAATTGTGGCTTATATACACAATGGAATACTGTGTGGCAATGAGAAAGAATGAAATCTGGCCATTTGTAGCAACGTGGATGGAACTGGAGAGTGTTACGCTAAGTGAAATAAGTCATACAGAGAAAGACAGATACCATATGTTTTCATTGTGGTTTTGATTTGTATTTCCCTGATGATGAGTGATGTTGAGCATTTTTTCATGTGTTGATTAGCCATCTGGATGTCTTCTTTGGAGAAATGTCTATTCATGTCTTCTGCCGGTTTCTTCACTGGATTATTTTGTTTTTCGGGTGTGGAGTTTGGTGAGTCCTTTATAGATTTTGGATACTAGCCCTTTGTCCGATATGTCATTTGCAAATATCTTTTCCCATTTTGTCGGTTGCCTTTTCATTTTGTTGATTGTTTCCTTTGAAGTGCAGCAGCTTTTTATCTTGATGAGGTCCCAATAGTTCATTTTTGCTTTTAATTCCCTTGCCTTTGGAGATGTGTCAAGTAAGAAATTGCTGTGGCTGAGGTCAGAGAGGTTTTTTCTTGCTTTCTCCTCTAGTGTTTTAATGGTTTCCTGTCTCACAGTCAGGTTCTTTATCCATTTTGAGTTTATTTTTGTGAATGGTGTAAGAAAGTGGTCTAGTTTCATTCTTCTGAATGTTGTTTTCCAGTTCTCCCAGCATCATTTGTTAAAGAGACTGTTTTTTTCTTTTTAAAGTTTTTGAAGTCCAGTAAAATTTCTAAGCTACATCTTACTCTGAGCATTCTGTAGTACTGTTTCTTGGCACAAAGTGTGTGTTTCAATATTTATCTTAAAAATCTTTATTGGGGCACCTGGGTGGCTCAGTCGGTTAAGCATCTGACTCTTGATTTTGGCTCAGGTCATGATCTCACACTTCGTGCGTTCTAGCCCCACTGTCTGTGCTGACAGTGCAGAGCCTGCCTGAGATTCTCTCCCTCTTTCCCTCTCTGCCCCTCCTCTGCTCTCTCTCTCTCCAATCAATCTTTTTCACACACCCCCCCACAGGAAAACTTTCCCAAATTATATCTTTATAATTATATTCCTAAATTACATCTTTGTTTTGTGTTTGTTTAGTTATTTCAGTTAGGCATATATTGGATTCCTTTTGCTGTTTCTCTAGCTGTACTTTTCCCTTTAATTCTATTTCATATTTGTGGGTTGATGTTTTTAATCAGTTTTAGAAAGATGTCAAGCGTTACCTTTTGAATATTATTTACTATTTTTCCCTCTCTTTTAATGGATACTAGTTGTCAGTTTCTTAGGCCTTTTGAATAAGTTCCACATGTATTATATACTTCTTGTTTCTTCCCCATTCTTTTCCTCTCTGTTTCAGTTTAGGTATTTTCTGTTGATCTCTCTTCAGTTTAATTCTGTGTTCCGGTGTGTTCAATCTTTTTTTTTTGTTAAGGTTTAATTTTATTTTTGAGAGAGAGAGAAAGAGAGAGCATGAGCAAGCTAGCTGGGGAGGGGCAGAGAGAGAGGGAGACACAGAATCTGAATCAGGCTCCAGGCTCTGAGCTGTCAGCACAGAGCCCAGTGTGGGGCTTGAACTCACAAACCATGAGACCATGACCTGAGCCGAAGTCAGATGCTTAAGCAGCTGAGCCACCCAGGCACCCCCTGTGTTCAATCTTCTTATAAACTCCTGTTGAGTGATTTATTTCAGTTATAGAATTTTTCATTGTTAAGAAATCATATTTGATTAGTTTTTATAGATTCTAGTCCTCGTTGAATATCTGAAACATTATTTATTTTATATATTTTTTTCTGAATTTTATTTTTATTTATTTAAAAAATTTTTAATGTTTATTTTTGATAGACACAGAGCACGAATGGGGGAGGGGCAGAGAGGGGGAGACACAGAATCATAAGCAGGCTCTAGGCTCTGAGCTGTCAGGCCATGAGATCATGGCCTGAGCAGAAGTCAGTCACTTAACTGACTGAGCCACCCAGGCACCCCTGAATTTTCTTTAAAAAAAAAAAGTTTATTTTTGAGAAAGTGCGAGAATGCACAAGCAGGAGAGGGGCAGTGAAAGAGGGGGACAGAAGATCTGAAGCGAGTTCTGTGCTGACAGCAGAGAGCCTGATGTGGCGCTTGAACTCACGAACCATGAGATCGTGACCTGAGCCAAAGTCAGATACTTAGCCCACTGAGCCACCCAGGGGCCCCTCTTAATTTTCTTTAACCTACTAATCATAGTTTTTAAAAAAATCCTATTTGGTTAGTCCAATATTTGGATCATCTGTGAATCTTCTTTTACCTAGTTTTTCCTCTTGATTATTAGTTATATTTTTTGTCCCACTGCATGTCTAGTAAGTTTTTATTGTATGATGGACATTGCATATAAAAGAATAGTACAGACTCCAGATATAATCTTCTACTGGAGAGTGTTTCTGTCAGTCCAGTCAGGGATTTCAGTAGTTAGATCTGTGTTGCAGTTTTAGTAAGAGTTGGGTCTAGCTCCCCCTTATTATGGTAAAACCTTCCTGAGCTTTGTTATTTGAGAGACTGGTAGATCATGGTCTTTGTGAGTCCTAAAATGCTGTAGAAGTTTAATTTATGTCATTGAGAGGTTTTTGTCTTAGCACACCACTAAATTTGGCAAATTCCTTTGGGTAAGACTGGTTTTCTGTTTGAAGCCTGTCCTTTCCTTTGGCAAGTGTTTATTTCTAAAACACTGTGAAACTTCAGGAAATTTCATTCTCCCATAAAGACATTTCAGCACTTCTTTGTAATTCTCTATATATCTCCAGAATTTAGCAGATCCTGTGGGGTCATGTGTTTGAGCCCTATCAAATTTCCAATTTATTACACCAGTCCCTTGTAACTACTAAATGCTTTGCTGGTTTCTTTTTGTTTTGTTTCAATAGCAACTCTTTGTCTGGAACAAACCCAAACTTCAACCTATATGCATAATTGGCACATGCTCTGAAGGAAGAAAAACAGCTGGCATTTGTCCTCTTACCTTGGACTTTTTCTCTCTTCTTTGGAATTTTAGGTCATCTGGTGTTTGTTGTTTCCACAGTTTTCTAATGCCTTTGGAAATATGGTATTTGTGATTTATTTAGCTTTTTCTAATTGTTATCATGGGAATGTTAGCCTGCTGTTACTACACATTAACTGTATTGCAATTGGCATTTTGTGTTCACTTTTCTAATTTCTATCCTCTACCTTTTACTATGCATTCTGTAATTCTGTGGTGCTTATTTTTTCTTGTGCCTCTTCTAATTTTGTCTTCATTTCTGTTACTTTTTTTTCTTTTCTCTTTTCTTGAGCTGTGTAAATTTTTGTCTCATTTTTTTCTGTTGTCCTAACATCTCTTTCTTGAGTTCTTGTACTTATGCTTTGTGGTCCTTTTTCCTAGAGGCTTTATTATGTTTTTTAATGGTGAAATGCTTGATCACAACTTTTATCTTCTCCAGTGTAAAGTGATGGATATTCCTTGTCTGTTGGTAAATTTTGCTGCTCTTGTCCACTATTTTTCATTTCGTATTTTAATGGCAATGCTATTCTGGTTGTTTTTTAAACACACCTTTATTGAGGTATAATTCACACACAATAAATTGTATATGTTTAGAGTGTGCCATGTGATACATTTTGATATATGTATGTATAATATTTAACTGTTAATATATATGTATTATGTTTCTAATTATAATATATATTTATAATTATGTTTCTAATTGTGATATTATATTTATAATTATAAACTCATCACCACAGTCATGCTAATGAACATATCAGTTACTCTCAAAAGTTAGCTAGTTCCTTTTGTAATCCCTCTCTCTTGTCTTTCTCTCACCCATTCTTAGGCAACCCTGCTCTACTCTGTGTCATTATAGATTAATTTGCATTTCTAGAATTGTATATAAATGGAATCAAAAGCATGCATTTAACTTTTGGTATGACTTTTTTTGGTAAGTTTATTTATTTATTTTGAGAGAGAGAGAGAGAGAGAGAGTGTGTGTGCAGGAGGGGGAGAGAGAGAGAGGGAGAGAATCCCAAGCACCCTCTTCACTGTCAGCATAGAGCCTGATCAATGGCTTGAACTCATGAAATGGGAGATCATGACGTGAGCCAAAATCAAGAGCCATACACGTAACTGACCAAGCCAACCAGGTGCCCTGGTCTGACTTTTTTTACTCAGAATAATTATTTTGGGATTCATTCATGTTGCATATCTCAATAGTTTTTTTCCTTTTTATAACTGAGTAGTACTGTTAAACATTAAATTACAGAGAGACACAAATATTTTCTAAGACCAAATAGACCCATAACTGGCTGCTTTTATCCCAGGGGAATGGTGGGAGGAGGTGAGAAACTGTCACATATAGGATAGAAGTCAACTGAACTTTCAGAGAACTTTTGAGGATTGATCAGAATCTTGAAGACCTCCAGTCACAGAGCAAGTTTGCAATCACCTGCTAGTCATTTTCCACTGTGTCTTCACTTAGTTTGGGGTGGGAGTGTGCCAGAGGCTGAGAAAAGGGCAGGGGGACTGTGAGGAAACCCCCAAGATTCATGGAGTCTTTACCAAGTGAATGGAAGTGATGTGCCAGTGGTTGCGAATAGGGCATGAAAGGTGAGAGAGATCTCCCTGAGATAAATGAGCACTTCATCGGGAGCATAGCATCAGCTGCTGAAAACTGGGAGAAGGCAGGTGGGCACAAAGTGATTTCCCAAGATATAAAAACCAAGGTGCCTAAGAGGCTGGTAGCTTGGCTGTAAATCAGAGAGAGAGAGGCTGAATGAGATCGAGATCTTCTGTGGCATATGAAGCAGAGACATTTCTTGTGGTTCAGCTGGGCTGGAAAGTCATAGACCTTAAAAATCTTGCTGGTGCTCAAATCTCTAATCTTGCTGAAGAAAAAGTTATGATTCTCTATCCAAACATTTGTGAAACAGTGGTGAGCTAAATTAAAATAGTTGAAATAAATCAAAGGTGAAATAAAGCCAGACCCAGCTTAAGTACCCAGATTGACTCAGTCTCCTAGCCTAGTGGCTCCTATTGTTGTCTGGCATACAATAAAAAATTGTGAGACATGCAATGAAAGAAGATAAAAATGACTCATAATCAAAAGACAAAATAGTCAATAGAAGCAGCCTCATAGATGACCTAGATGTTGGCATTAACAGAGAGGGACTTTAAAGTAACTGTGATAAGTATGCTTTTCATACATGTATGAAGAGGTGAAGAATTTCAGCAGGGAAGTGGAAACTGTAAAAGAATGAGCCACATAGGAATTTTAGAACCAAAAAGTTCAGGATCAGAAATGAAGAATTCATTTGATGGGCTTAGCTGCAGGACAGGACATAGCAATAGAAAGAATAAGGCAACTGATGGTGCCTTAGAAGTTATCCATGCTAAACTAAAGAAAAAGATGGATGATAATAAAACTGAACAAGTTTTGAGATATGTAGGATACAATCAAATTAACATATGGGTGCTTGGAATCCCAAAAGGAGACTAGACAGAAAATGGAATAAAAAATAATTGAGAAAATAATGGCTGAGAATTTTCTAGTATTAATGAAAGATACCAGTGCACAGATCCAAAAAGTTCACAGAAACCCAAATAAGATTACCTAGGTAAATTACATTCAAAGAAAATCTTAAGAGATAAAAGGCACCTTAGTGGAGAAACAACAGGAATAAGTAATAATGTCTCAGAGTTTATAGCATGTGTAGAGGCAAAATATGACAATAGGAACACAAATGATAGGAAAATAGAGATACTGAAATCAGTTTTTACATTGTTTCTGAGGTATTAAAATATTACTTAGGGAAAGACTATAGTAAATTAAGGATGCATATCATAGTCTCTAAAGTACTAAAAATACCAAATAGTGTACCTAAAACAGTAGAAGAAACAAGTGAAATTGTAAAATATGTTCAACTAACCAGAAACAAGGTACATGAAGTCACCAGTAATAACAGAGTAGGGAGGTTTAAAGATTCACCCGTCTACTGAAGCAACAATTAAGCTGGTAAAAACTGTTATTATGAACTTTTTTTGAGCTCTGGAATCTAACAAAAACTATAAAACCAGGTGAATGCTTAATGAAGAAAGAGGCTTATAATTTTTGGTAAAAGGGTATTGTGGTCCTTTTACTTACCCACCTGCTATCCCCTACATTGCCCAGCTGGTAACAGCTGTGGGAGCAACAGCCCATGTACCTGGTATGGGTTTTTAGTGCCAGAGTGGAGCAATATGGATTTTATTCTGAAAGAATTGGGGTTGTGTACTTTGACCTGTCTAGTAGTGCCATGAGTGATTAGCTCAAGGTCTTACATTTGTTTTGACCCCTTCAGAACTCTCTCAGGCTGGAGTAGCCTTCTTGGACATTGTTCATTTAAATCACTTAAAGGCATATGCTACCTGCAGCCACCTGGGGCAAAGGACAACAGATGGGACAAGCAGCAGAGACACTGAAAAGCCTAGGAAGGGATAGGGGGTGAAGGAGATAACATGGGGAACTATTAGGCTTTACACAGTGTTTGCCAGGGAATCAAAAGTCTATGTGTATGCCAAGGGCTAGCCACATGCTCAAAAAGACCTGAACTTGCACTTCTGGCTTATTTTTAGGCTCTATGTATGCAGAAATGAAGGTTAGGGCAGAATTGTAAATGGCCTGGCTAAGCATTGAAGGAGTGCCCTAATTGAGGCCAGTCTGCATAGACCAGGAGAGTACTTTTCCTCACCTCCTCATTTTGGCTCCAGGTCTTTAAGAAAATCTGTCAGATCTCAGGCTGAGCACTAAGCCAGTGAACAGAGACTTCAGTGGTCACATACCACAAAAAATACACTTTTACAAAGCTAGTTTAGGAAAGTCACTAAACAAACAATTATAACCCACAACAAGCAGAAACAACAAACTCTGGGGAGTGAGAAGAATCAAAATTGTCAGTTAGTCTAGTTTCCAAGAAAAAAAGATTATGAGACATGCAAAGAAACAAAATCTGTAGCCCATTTATAGAAAAAAAGAAATGAACAGAAACTGTGCCTGAGGATGCCTGGACACTGAACTTACTACACACGACTTTTTATCAGCTGCCTTAAATATACTCACAGAGCTAAAGGAAATCATGGGCATAGAACTAAGAAGTCCAGGAGAATGATTACCCACAAAAAACGAAGAACAGAGGAACAAAGAACAAATGGGACCAAAAAAGCCAAGATTATAGACTTAAACCATATAAATAATTATGTTAATTTTTAAATAGACTAAATTATCCATTTAAAAGACCAACATTATCAGACTGGATAAAAAAAGCAGTACATAACAATACACTGTTAACAGGAAATATACTTTAAAGATGAAGATATAGATAATAACTAAAATAGGTTAGAAAAAGATGCTGTACAAACATGCATAAGAAAGCTGGTTTTGCTGTATTACTATGAGACAGAGTAGACTTCAGGGAATACTACCAGAGACAAAGAACAGTTAATAATGATAAAAGTTTCAATTTACTGAAGATTTAAAAATCTTAAATGTGTATATACCAATTAATAGAGGTTTAGCACACGTGAAACAACAGTTGACAGAACTAAAGGGAGAAATAGATGTATCTATAATAATTGGAGATTTATCTTTTAGTAAATGATAGATGAAGCAGACAAAATGTCAGTTAGATTTTGGAAGAGTTAAACTACACTACCAACCAAAACTTGACACAACTGAAATTTTAGATGACTGTACCCAACAGAGGACACAATTTTTTTTTAAAGTAAATAAACAGGACACAATTTTTTTAAATGAAGGTATTTATTTTGTTTTGAAGTTTATTTATTTACTTCATTTTATTTTTTAAATATAATTTATTGTCAAGTTAGCTAACATACAGTGTATACAGTGTGCTCTTGGCTTCGGGAGTAGATTCCCATGATTCGTTACTTACATACAGCACCCAGTGCTCATCCCAACAAGTGCCCTCTTTAAATTGCATATGTTATCACCAAGATAGACCATATGCTAACCCAAAAAACGTATCTTAAAAAAATTTCTTTTTTATTTTAGAAAGCGAGTGTGAACAGGGGATAGGGGGAGAGTGAATCTTAAGCAGGCTGCACGCTGAGTGTGGATCCCAGTGTGAGGCTTGAACCCATGACACTGGGACCATGATCTAAGCTGAAATCAAGATCAGTTGCTCAACTGACTGAGCCACCCAGGTGCCACCAAAAAACATATCTTAATAAATTTTCGAGGATTGAAATAATAGAGTGTGTTCTCCCAACTAGAATAAAATTAACTTAGAGATCAATGATAAGATAATCAGGAAACCCTCACATATTTGGAAATATTTCTAAATAACTCATCAGTCAATTATAAAAAAAAACCACAAAGGAAATTAGAAAATGTTTTGAATTGAATAATGAAAACATACTATCAAAATCTGTGGATGCAATAAATATTGCAATGCTAGAGGAAATTTTATAGTTTAATTTTTTTATTTACTGAAAAAAAATTTTTTTTTCAACGTTTTTTATTTATTTTTGGGACAGAGAGAGACAGAGCATGAACGGGGGAGGGGCAGAGAGAGAGGGAGACACAGAATCGGAAACAGGCTCCAGGCTCCGAGCCATCAGCCCAGAGCCTGATGCGGGGCTCGAACTCACGGACCGCGAGATCGTGACCTGGCTGAAGTCGGACGCTTAACCGACTGCGCCACCCAGGCGCCCCCTGAAAAAAATTTTTTAATGAGCTTGTTACTTTGGAGTGATTTTGGGTTTACAGAGAAGTTGCAGAGGTGGTGCAGAGGGATCCTGTACCCCTCATGCAGTTTCTCCTGATGCCAGCCTCTAAGGTTTCCATGTTGCTTTTGTCCAAACCATGGAAACAGTATTGGTCCATTGATGGAAGGCTCTTTCCCCTGGGCATTACTCTCAGGCCTATTCTACCCAGGCCGTACCTCACACATAGCAATTCTGAGCCTGCTCTAGGCTGTGAGAGTGTCTCTGTGAGACTCATTCAGGGTCTATCTGACATAAGGTGAGGTTCTGGACTTTCAGGGGGAATTGCGCAGGGGTGACTGCTCTTCTTGTCACATCATGGGAAGTTTTATTTTTTTTATTTTTTATTTTTTTTAATATGAAATTTATTGTCAAATTGGTTTCCATACAACACCCAGTGCTCATCCCAACAGGTGCCCTCTTCAGTGTCCATCATCCACTTTCATAGTGGGGAAGTTTTAAATGCTTATATTGGAAAAAAAGAAAGATTTTTTTCTTTACAAGTTTTTATTTAAATTCTAATTAGGTAAAATACAGTGTAGTATTAGTTTTAGGTGTCGAATTCAGTGATTCATCACCTACATACAGCACCCAGTGCTCATCACAACAAGTGCCCTCCTTAATAGCCATCACCTATTTAACACATTCCCACTCACCTCCCCTCTAGCAAGTATCAGTTCTCTATAGTTAAAAGTCTGTGGGTGCCTGGGTGTCTCAGTTGGTTAAGTGTCTGACTCTTGATTTTGGCTCAGGGAATGATCTCATGATTCATGGGATTGAGCCCCATGTTGGGCTCTACACTGACAGGGAGGAGCCTGCTTAGGATTCTCTCTCTCTTTCCTCCTCTCTCTGCCCCTCCCCTGCTCATGTTCACTTTCTCTCTGTCTCTCTCTCTCTCTCTCAAAATAAATAAACTTAAAATAGTCTGTTTCTTGATTTGCCTCTTCTCCCCCCCATGTTCATTTGTTTTGTTTCTTAAATTCCACATGAGTAAAATCATATGGTAATTGTCTTTCTGTGACTTATTTCACTTAGCATAATACTCTCTAGCTCCATCCACATTGTTGCAAATGGCAGTATTTAATTTTTTTTAAGTTTATTTATTTGTTTTGAGAGAGAGAGAGAGAGGGTGTGTGAATTTTGCAAGTGGGGAGTGGCAGAAGGTGAGGGAGAGAGAGAATCCCAAGCAGGCTCTGCACTGTCAGCATGGAACCTGATGGGCTCAAATCCATGAACTGCAAGCTCATGACCTGAGCTGAAATCAAGAGTTGGATGCTTAACTGACCGAGCCACCCAAGCACTCCAAGATTTAATTCTTTTTTATGGCTGAGTAATATTCCATTGTATAGATATACCACATTTTCTTTATTCATTTATCAGTCGATGGAGATTTAGGCACTTTCCATAATTTGGATGTTGCTGCTGTAAACATTGGAGTGCACCTATCCCTTTGAATTAGTATTTTTGTATCCTTTGGGTAAATAGTAGTGTAATTGCTGGATCGTAGGATAGTTCTATTTTTAACTTTTTGAGGACCCTCCATACTGTTTTCCAGAGTGGTTGGAAGGCAAGAAAGATTTAAAGTGAATAATCCAAGGTACCTACTGGAGAAAATAGAAAAACAATAGCAAATTAAAATAGAATGAAATAAAAAAATCAGAGCAGAAATCAATTAAGTAGAAAATGGATGGAGACTAGAGAAAACTAGTAAAACTAAAAGTGATTTTTTAAAAGGATTAATAAAAATGATAAGTTCTTAGTAAGACTAAATTAAATAAAACATTCATAATGAGAGAACATTAGAGAATATTATGAATCATTTTACTTAAATTCTTGAGAGGCACATTTGAACAAAATTGACACAGGAAGAAATAGAGTGATACTAAATTAAATAAATTCAGTTTCTAATAAAATAATTTTCTCACAAAGAAGACTCAAGTCCCAAATGGTTTCATGTGTGAATTCTGTGAAACATGCTTTTCAAAAGCAAAAGAGGGTGAAACATTTCCTAACTCATTATGAAGCCAGTGTAACTTTTATCTAAAACCCTAATAAGATTAAAAGAAAATTATAGACCAATATCCTTTATGATTATAGATGTAAAAACTCTTGATATAAGCAAATAATTTATATAGATTTATACAATGTATATATTTTATATAATGCTGGATTTACCAATCTAATAAAAGGCACATATGAAGAACCCACATCTAACATTATGCTTAATAATGAAACATAGAATGTTTCCCTTCAAACTTCAGGAACAAAATAAGAACATCTGCCTTTATAAGTTTTTTTTTTATTTTTTAATGTTTATTTTTGAGAGAGAGAGACAGAGCGTGAGTAGGGGAGGAGCAGAGCAAGAGGGAGACACAGAATCCAACAGGCTCTGAGCTGTCAGCACAGAGCCCAATGTGGGGCGCGAACCCACGAACTGTGAGATCATGACCTGAGCCAAGTTGGATGCTCAACCATCTGAGCCACCCAGGCGCCCCTGTAAGTTTTATTGACATTGCTTTGGGAGCTTTGTTCCATAAATCAAGAAAAGAAGTACAAGCATACCTTGGAGATACTGCCGGTTTGGTTTCCAGACCACTGCAATAAACTGAATATCACAATAAAGTGAGTCAAATGAATTGTTTGGTTTCCTGGTGCATATAGAAGTTATGTTTGCACTATAGTGTATTAAGTGTGTAGTAAAATTATGTGTATTAAACAGTGGACATCCCTTAAGTCAGAGAAAGACAAATACTGTATGATTTTACTTGTATGTGGAATTTAAGAAACAAACGAGCAAAGGAAAAAAAGAGAGAGGCAAAGCAAGAAACAGATTCTTAACTAGAGAGGACAAACTACCAGAGGGGATACTGTATTGCTAAAAAAATGCTAACTATCATCTGAGCTTTCAGCAAATTATAATATTTTTGCTGGTGGAGGGTCTTGATGTTGACAGCTGCTGACTGATTAGAGTGGTGGCTGCTGAAGGTTGGGTGTCTGTGGCAATTTCTTTAAATAAGATAACAGTGAAGTTTGCTGCATTGACTCTTCTTTTTACAAATGATTTTTCTCTGTAGTATGGGATGCTGTTTGATAGCATTTTACCCACAGTAGAACTTCTTCCAGAATTGTAGTCAGTGTCTTAAATCCTGCTGCTTCTTTATCAATGAAGTTGATGTAATATTCTAAATCCTTTGTTGTCATTTCACCAGTCTTCACAGCATTGTCACTAGGAGAGGATTCCATCTCAAGAAACCAGTTTGTTTATCCATAAGAAGCAATTCCAGTGTTAAAGTTTTATCATGAGGGGTGCCTAGGTGGCTCAGTCGGTTGAGTATCAGACTTTGGCTCAGGTCATGATTTCATGGTTCGTGGGTTCGAGCCCTGCGTTGGGCTCTGTGCTGACAGCTCGGAGCCTAAAACCTGCTTTGGATTTTGTGTCTCCCTCTCTCTCTCTACCCCTCCCCCACTCATGCTCTCTCTCTCAAAAATAAATAAACATTAAAAAAAAAGTTTTATCATGAAATTGCAGCAATTCGATCACAGGTTCAGACTCTACTACTAATTTTGGCTCTCTTGCTATTTCCATCACATCTGTGGTTACTTTCTCCACAGAAGTCTTGAATCCGTCAAGGTCATCAATGATGGTTAGAATCAGCTGCTTTCAAACTCCTGTTCATATGGATATTTTGACCTCTTCCTGTGAATCACGAAAGTTCTTAATGACATCTAGAATTCTGAATTCTTTCCAGAACTTTTTCAATTTACTTTGTCCAGATAAAGGAACCACTATCTATGGAAGCTGTAACCTTACAAAATTCTTTTTTTTTTTTTGCCTCAAAAAGTGACGCTTATTCAAAGAAAAAAAGAAAAAAATGGCAAGATGTCCATCCCTTGGTTCCCTTCCCTCCCCTCTCCTGCTCCTCTTAAGCCCCCCATGGACTGAACCCTCAGTAGGGCTAGGTAGCAGGACAGTTCCTTAGATGAGTTCAGGAACATTGAGGGGCATCTCCTCAATGGAGGTGTTGTGGAGGGTTT
This sequence comes from Panthera uncia, assembly GCF_023721935.1. Classification (NCBI taxonomy): domain Eukaryota; kingdom Metazoa; phylum Chordata; class Mammalia; order Carnivora; family Felidae; genus Panthera; species Panthera uncia. The sequence goes on from NC_064816.1 coordinate 18,608,285, forward strand.
CCCTATATTGAAGAATCCTCTTGTCTTTTTCTGTCACTATGTCAATAGCCACACCATTATGGCCAAATTGTCCACCAGGACTGATTCTGTCAATATAATTTTCCCTGTTGGTGGGAAGGTCATACTTGATGAGTAAAGAAACCTGTGGCACATCAATGCCTCTGGCCAGCAAATCAGTAGTAATCAATACTCTGCTAAGAGCCAGAGTGAACTCCTTCATGATAACATCTCATTTAACATCGCATTCCATATCTCTGTGCATAGCAGACATGGTGGGGTCTTTGGTGTACATCTTTTCAATGAGTCAATAAACCTTTCTTAGGGTGTTGATGAGTATGACTGCCTGCATGATGGTCAGGGTTTCATACAAGTTACACAATGTGTCCAGCTTCTACTCCTCTCCTTCCACATTGAAGTAGAACCAGTGGATACCCTTCAGGGTCAACTCCTCCTTTTTGAACAGAATCTGATTGGGGTCCCTCATGAACTTCTTGGTCACCTCAAGCATGTTGGAAGGCATTGTAGCTGACAGCAAAACCACCAGGGTGTTGCTGTTGAGCTTTTGGAATATGTCATAGATCTGGTCCTTGAATCCGCGGCTTAACATTTCATCAGCTGGATGGAACTAGAGGGTATTATACTAAGGAAATTAGTCAAAGACAAATACCACATGACTTCACTCATATGAGGACTTAGACACAGAACAGATGAACATAAGGGAAGAGAAACAAAAATAATATAAAAACAGGGAGGGGGACAAGACATAAGAGACTCTTCAATATGGAGAACAAACAGAGGGTTACTAGAGGAGTTGTGGGAGGGGGGATGGGCTAAATGGGTAAGGGGTATTAAGGAATCTACTCCTGAAATCATTGTTGCACTATATGCTAACTAACTTGGATGTAAATTAAAAAAATAAACCATTTCATCAACTTGTCCAGTACAAACTACTTGATGTATTTGGGAGACAGGTGTTTCTGGTTAAGCATATCAAACACATGACCTGGGGTACCCATGATGTTATGGGGATCTTCCATCTGCAGCTTCTGCACTTCAGAATGTACATTGGTCCCCCCCAATGCAGGCATGGCAGGGGGCACCCATGTAATATCCTAATACCATGACTACCTTCTGTATCTGCTGAGCTAACTCTCTAGTCGGTGCCAGGACCGAAGCCTGTGTAGTCTTTAGATTCAATTCCATCTTGTTGCAGAATCAATGTGGCAAAAGTGGCTGTTTTCCTAGTCCCAGATTGGGCTTGAGCAATCATATCATAACCCTGATACAAGGAAGAATGCCTTGTTGCTGGATGAAAGAAGGCTTCTCAAAAACATAGGCATAGATGCCACAGAGAAGGGACTCACAGAGGTTCATGTCATTACAGCTGTCAACTTATTTCAGTTACTCTTGATGATACCTTCAGGTGCTACCCATCAGGCCATTGTCTCTGGAATCAGGAATCCTGACCTCAGAGACATGATCCTTAGAAACTAGACAAAATATATTTCTTAAATAAAAATACTGACAGTTGAAATTATTCCATGAACCATGGGATAAAATGGATGGTTAGCAGGCATGAAAGCAATATTAATCTTGCAGGATATCTCCATCAGAGGTTTTGGGTGATCAGCTGCATTGTCAATGAGAATAATATTTTGAAAGGAGACTCTTTTTCCTGAGTGGTAGGTATTAACAGTGGCCCTCAAATATTAGTAAACCATGTTGTAAACAGATGTGCTGTCTTTTAGGCTTTACAATTCCACTTATAGAGCACAGGAAGAGTAGATTTAGCATAATTCTTAAGGGCCCTAGAATTTTCAGAATGGTAGGTGAGCATTGGCTTTCACCTTAAAGTCATCAGCTGCATTAGCCCCTAACAGGAGAGTAGCCTATCCTTTGAAACTTTTAAGCCAGGCATTGACTTCTCTCTAGCTTTCTAATGAAAGTCCTAGATAGCATCTTCTTCCAATATAAGGCTGTTTTGTCTACATAGAAAATCTGTTGTTTAGTGTAGCCACCTTCATTAATTATCTTAGCTAGATCTTCTGGATAACTTCCTGCAGCTTCTATGTCAGTACTTGCTGCTTCATCTTGTACTTATTAGGGAGATGGATGTCTTCTTTCCTTAAACCTCATAAACCAATGTCTGCTAGCTTCAAACTTTTCTTCTGCAGTGCCCTCATCCCTCCCAGTCCTTTGTAGAATTGGATTAATTTGGGGACTTAAAGGAATGTTGTGGCTGGTTTGATCTTTTATCCAGCATATGTCATCCATATCAGCAATAAGACTGTTTTGCTTTCTTATAATTTGTGGGTTCACTGAAGTAGCACTTTCAATTTCCTTCCAAAACATTTCCTTTGCATTCACAACTTGGCTAAGTGTTTGGTGCCAGAGGCCTAGCTTTTGGCCTATTGGCTTTCGACATGCCTTCTTCACTAAGCTTAATTATTTCTAGCTTTTGATTTAAAGTGAGAGACTTGACTTTTCCTTTCAGTTGAATACTTAGAGGCCATTGGAGGGCTATTAATTGGCCTAATTTCAATATTTTTGTGTTTTGGAATAGGGAGGTCTGAGGAGAGGGAGAGAGACAGGGGAATGGCTGGTTGGTAGAGCAGTCAGAACACACACAATATTTACTGGAGGAGTTAAGATGGCAGAGGATAGGGAGACCCTGAGCTTGCCTTGTCCCTTGAACACAACTAGATAAATGTCAAATTACTTTTTTAAATGTTTATTTATTTTTGAGAGAGAGAGAGAGGGAGTGTGAGTGGGAGAGGGGCAGAGAGAGAGAGGGAGACACAGAATCTGAAGCAGGCTCCAGGCTCTGAGCTGTCAGCACAGAGCCTGACACGGGACTTGAACCCATGAACTGTGAGATCATGACCTGAGCTGAAGTCAGATGCTTAACTGACAGAGCCACCCAGGTGCCCCAATATCAAATTATTCTGAACACCCAGGAAATCGATCTGAGGACTGAGAGAACAAAACTGCACATCTGCAAGTAGGAAAACAACCCCCTTGTGGAGGTAGGAGCTTTGGAGAGTTGATTTGGTGGGCACTGTGGAGGGGAGGGAGCCCTGATCACGGGAAGAGGAGTGAGTGAGTGAGAGACGAAGAATGAAAACAGAGTGACATCATGTGCAGGGGATTTCACAAGAAAACTCTTCCCCCAAACCATTGACTGGGAAAAGAAGAGGAGCTAAGCACTGTAAGCTTTTATAAGTGGCAGAGCACAAAGTGTGAAGTTGGAGGTCTGTGCCATTGCCAGGGTCTCTCCTGGCAGACTTGGTGGTGCTCCAGTGGAGAAGGAGGGCAGAAACCAAGGAGTAGGTAGCATGGTCTGAGGATCCCCTGGGTTGCATGGGGAGAAACAATTCCCCTTCTTGGTGTAGATTTGGGAGAGGTGGCATGACTTCTCTGCGTACAAAAGACCCTGCAGATGCCATTGAGCTGCCCCATTCACCAGCAGAGAAACAGGGCCTCCAGCTGAGGGCAGCAAGCCTTGGTGCTGGCTTTCTGTTGCACTTTACCATAAACTCTAAGCTGCTATGCACTTGTGTGATCATTTTCTGGGACAAACCAGCAATTGGCTACAATGCAACAAGACTCTCCCTTAGAAGATCAGCGCAGGTCTGTGTCATAGGGTCTCTGAAATTTGGAGTTTTGAAACCCAGCTACACCTGAGCTAAAACATGGGATGCTGTGCCACCTGGCAGACAGACAACTTGGACACACACCAGGTGAAGGCAGGGATCTGACAGAAGCTGGGGACACAGGAGGGTTGATTGTTTTGCTCTTCTGTGAGGGCTTCCTGCGTAGTGGCAGGCAGGAGCTCCTGTCTTAAGATGAGAGAGCGGGGAAACTCCCATTTTCTCTCCCATTCATGAGCCCTGACCCATGTCAATGAGTAAAACAGTGCCAGCAAGTAGAGGCTGGAGCCACTTACATCAAGTCCCGCCCCCCTGCATCCTGCAGGTGCATCTCCACTAGGACAAGACCTCCTGAGAATCAGTGCAGCAGGCCCCATTCCCAGAAGACCAGCACAAACCCCTGGCTTGTACCAAGTCTACTGATCATTGAGTGCTGCAAAGGTTTGGCTGTAGGGGAAACAGGATCTAGTGTCCCTTGGGTTTTTTTTTAATGTTTATTCTTAAGAGAGACAGAGCATGAGTGGGGGAGGGTCAGAGAGAGAGAGACACACACACACACAGAATCTGAAGCAGGATCTAGGCTCCAAGCTGTCAGCACAGAGCCCCACGGGGGCTTGAACTCACGGACTGCAAGATCATGACCTGAGCTGAAGTCAGATGCTCAACCAGCTGAGCTGCCCAGGTGCTCCTGGGTTTTTTTCTTTTTAATGGGATACAGGAAAAGCATTTTTTATTTTTAATGTATTTATTATTATTTTATTTATTTGATCTAGCTTCTTTTCATAAGCAGACCCAAATACACCTACGATCTAATTTTGCTTTTAACAAGCAGACCAAAACACACAAAAGAACTAGCTTCCCTTTTAATTTCATTTGTTTGGTAGTTTTTGGTTCTCTTCTTAATATAGCCATTACTCTCAGGAGCAGGAATAAAACAGGCTTTACTAACAAAAAAACAGTGACCTTGATAATTTGACAAGATGGAAGAATTCACCTCAAAAGAAGGAATGGGAAGAAGTAACGGCTAGGGATTTAGTCAATGCAGAGGTAAGTAAGATGCTTGAACTAGAATTTAAAACATTTAAAAGGATACTAAGTGGACTTGAGGAAAGCATAGAAGACACTAGAGAATCCCTTACTGCAGAGATAAAAGAAATAAAAACTGGTCAGGCTGAAATTAAAAATGCTATAACCAAAATGCAAACTAGAATGGATGCCATGACAATGAGGATGAATGAAGCAGAGAATGAGTCAGTGATATAGAAGATAGAATTATAGAAAATAATGAAGCTGAAAAGAAGAGGGAAGCAAAGGTATTGGGTCATGAATGTAGACTTAGGGAACTCAGCGACTCCTTAAATGTAGTAACATTCATATCATAGGAGTCCCAGAAGATGAAGAGACAGAAAAAGGGGCAGAAGGTTTATTTGAGCAAATTATAGCTGAAAACTTCCCCAGTCTGGAAAGGACACAGACATCAAATTCCAAGAAGCACAGAGAGCTCCCATTAAATATAATAAAAGCCAGCTATTACCAAGACATATCATAGTCAAATACACAAAATACATAGACAAGGAAGGAATTCTGAAAGTAGCAAGGGAAAGGAAAGCCCTTCACCTGTAAGGGAAAACAGATAAGGTTCTCAGTATATCTGTTCCAGAAATTTGGCAGGCCAGAAGGGAGTGGCAGGATATATTCAACATGCTGAATGGGAAACCTATGTATCCAAGACTACTTTATCTAGCAAGACTGTCATTCAGAATAGAAGGAGAGATAAAGAGTTTACCAGACAAACAAAAACTAAAAGAGTTCATCATGACCACTAAACCAGCATTGTAAGAAATATATATATATTAAAAAAAATTTTTTTATGTTTATTTTTGACAGAGAGGCAGAGCATGAGTGGGGGAGGGGCAGAGAGAGAGCGAGACACAGAATCCAAAGCAAGCTCCAGGCTCTGAGCTGTCAGCACAGAGCCTGATGCAGGGCTTGAACTCACAGACTGCAAGATCATGACCTGAGCCGAAGTCGGATGCTCAACTGACTGAGCCACCGAGGCGCCCCAGAAATATATATATATATTTTAAATGTTTATTTGTTTCCTTTGAGAGAGGGGCAGGGCAGAGAGAGAGGGGGTGACAGAGAATCCCAAGCAGCCTCTGTGCTGCCAGAACAGAGCCTGATGGGCCCAAACCCCCAAACTGTGAGATCATGACCTGAGCTGAAACCAAAAGTCGGACACTTAACTGACTGAGCCACCCAGATACCCCTATTAAAGGGACTCTTTGGGGGGGAAAAAGACCAAAAGCAACAAAGACTAAAAAGGAACAGAACATCACCAGAAATACCAACTTTACAGGTAATACAATGGCACTAAATTCATATCTGTGAATAATTACTCTGAATGTATATGGACTAAATGGCTCCAATCGAAAGACGTAAGATCTCAGAGTGGATGGAAGAGAAAAGCCACAAGATACATGTATATGCTGCCTACAAGAGACTAATTGTGGATCTAAGTCACCTGCAGATTGAAAGTGAGAGGGTGGATGGGGCGCCTGCTCAGTCGGTTGAGTGTCCGATTTTGGCTCAGGTCATGATCTCACAGTTTGTGGGTTCAAGCCCCACGACGGGCTCTGTGCTGATAGCTCAGAGCCTGGAGCCTGCTTCGGATTCTGTGTCTCCTTCTCTGTCTGCCCCTCCCCCACTTGTGCTTTATCTCACTCTCAAAAAAACTGTAATAATAAAAAAAAATTAAAAAAATTAAAAAAGTAAGGTTATGGAGAACCATCTATCATGCTAATGGACATCAGAAGAAAGTCGGAGTAGCCATACTTAGACAAACTAGATTTTAAACCTAAGGTTGTAACAAGAGATTAAGAGGGCATTGTATCATAATTAAGGAGTTTCTCTATCAAGAAGATCTAACAGTTGTAAATATATGCCCCCCAACTTGAAGATATATAAATCAGTTAATCACAAATGTAAAGAAACTTATTGATAATAATACCATAATAGTAGGGGACTTTAACACCCCACTTAGAGCAATGGACAGATCATCTAAGCAGAAAATCAACAAGAAAACAATGGCTTTGAATGACACACTGGACTGAATGGACTTAACAGATATATTCAGAACATTTCATCCTAAAGCAGCCAAATACACATTCTTTTCGAGTGTACACAGAACATTCTCTAGAATATATCATATACTGGGTCACAGATCAGCCCTCAACAGGAACAAAAAGATGGAGATTATACCATGTATATTTTCAGACCATGACGGTATGAAACTTGAAGTCAACCACAAGAAAAAATTTGGAAAGACCACAAATAACATGGAGGTTAAAGAACATCCTACTAAAGAATGAATGAGTTAACAAGGAAATTAAAGAAAATATAAAAAGTACATGGAAGCAAATGAAAATTAAAACATGGCAGTCCGAAACCTTTGGGATGCAGCAAAGGCAGTCCTAAGAGGGAAGTATATTGCAATACAGGCCTACCTCAAGAAGCAATAAAAGTCTCAAATACATAAAATAACCTTATACCTAAAGGAGCTAGAAAAGGAATGGTGGCGAATAAGGCCTTAAGCCAGCAGAGGAAGGGAAATAATAAAGATTAGAGCAGAAATAATGTAGAAACAAAAAAAATCAGTAGAACAGATAAATGAAACTAAGAGCTGGTTCTTCAAAAGAATTAATACAATTGATAAACCCCTAGCTGGACTTATCAAAAAGAGAAAGGACCCAAATAAGTAAAATTATGAATGAAAGAGGAGAGATCACAACCAGCACCACAGAAATACAAGCAATTATAAGAGAATATTATGAAAGATTATATGTGAACAAACTGGCTGATCTGGAAGAAGTGGACAAATTCCTAGAAATCTACAAACTAACAAAACTGAAACAGGAAGAAATAGAATATTTGAGCAGACCCATAATTAGCAAAGAAATTGAATCAGTAATCAAAAATCTCTTGACAGGGGCACCTGGGTGTCTGATTCAGCTAAGTATCTGCTTCTTGACTTCAGCTCTGGTCAATATCTTAGGGTTCATAAGATCAAGCCCTGCATTGAGTTCCATGTTGACAGCACAGAGCCTGCTTCAGATTCCCTCTCTCCCTCTCTGTCTCTGACCCTTCCCCTGCTCGCTCTCTCCATCTCTCTCTTAAATAAATAAACATTAAAAAAAAATCTAAGAAACAAATGTCAAGGGCCAGATCGCTTCCCAGGGGAATTCTACCCGACATTTAAATAAGAGGGGCGCCTGGGTGGCTCAGTCGGTTAAGCGTCCGACTTCGGCTCAGGTCATGATCTTGTGGTCCGTGAGTTGGAGCCCCGCGTCGGGCTCTGGGCTGATGGCTCAGAGCCTGGAGCCTGCTTCCGATTCTGTGTCTCCCTCTCTCTCTGCCCCTCCCCCGTTCATGCTCTGTCTCTCTCTGTCCCAAAAATGAATAAACGTTAAATAAGAGTTAATACCTATTCTTCTCAAGTTGTCCTAAAAAATAGAAATGGAAGGAAAACTTCCAAACTCATTCTACAAGGTCATCATTACCTTGGTTCCAAAACCAGACATACCTCACTAAAAAGGAGAATTACAGGCCAGTATGCCTGATGAACATGGATGTAAAAATTCTCAACAAGATACCAGCAAATTGAATCCAACAGTACATTGGAAGAGTTATTCACCACAATTAAGTAGGATTTATTCCTAGGCTGCAGGGGTGGTTCATTATCTGCGTATCCGTCAATGTGATATACACATTAATAAAAGAAAGGATAACCATATGATTTTGTCATTAGATGCAGAAAAGACATTTGACAAAACACATCATATATTCTTGCTAAAAACCTCACATACCTCAACATCATGAAGGCCATATATGAAAAACCCACAGCTAATACCATCCTCAGTGGGGAAAATCTGAGAGCTTTTCCTCTGCAGTTAGGAACAAGACAGGGATGTCCATTCTTACCATTACTATTTAACATAGTACTAGAAGTCTTAGCCTCAGCAATCAGACAACAAAAAGAAATAAAATGCATCCAAATCAGCAAAGAAGACAAACTTTCACTATTTGCAGATGACATGTATGTAGAAAACCTGAAAGACTCTACCAAAAAATTGCTAGAATAGATGAATTCAGCAAAGTCACAGAATATAAAGTCAATGTACAGAAATTGATTGCATTCCTATACACCAATAATGAAGCCGCAGAAAAAGGAATCAAGGAATTGGTCCCATTGCAATTGTACCAAAAACAATTAGATACCTAGGAATAAACCTAACGAAAGAGGTCAAAGGTCTGTATTCTGAAAACTATAGAACACTTATGAAAGAAATTGAAGAGGGCACAAAGAAATGCATTCCACGCTTATAGATTGGAAGAACAAACATTGTTAAAATGTCTTTCTACCCAAAACAGTCTACACATTTAATGCAACCCCCATCAACATACCAACAGCATATTTCACAGAGCAAGAACAAACAATCTAAAATGTGTATTAAACCACAAAAGACCCTGAATAGCCAAAGCAATCCTGAAAAAGAAAAACAAAACTGGAGGCATCATGATTCCAGATTTCAAGCTATACTTTATAGCTGTAATCATCAAGACAGTATGGTACTGGCACCAAAACAGACACATAGGATTAATGGAACAGAATAGAATACCCAGAAATGGACCCACAACCATATGGTCAACTAATCTTTGACAAAGCAGGAAAGAATATCCAATGGAAAAAAGACAGACTTTTCAACAAATGGTGCTGGGAACATTGGACAGCCACATGGCAAAAGAATGAAACTGGACCACTTTCTTACAGCATACACAAAAATAAATTCAAAATGGATGAAAGACTTAAATGTGATACAGGAAGCCATCAAAATCCTAGAGGAGAACAGAGTCAGCAACCTCTTTGACCTGGCTGGAGCAACTTCTTACTAGACACATTGCCAGAGGCAAGGGAAACAAAAGCAAACGTGAACTGTTGGGACTTAATCAGGAAAAAATTTTGGGGTGCCTGGGTGGCTCAGTTAGTTGAGCCTCTGACTTCAGTTCAGGTCATGATATCACAGTTTGTGAGTTCAAGCCCTTCATCAGGCTCACTGCTGTCAGCACAGAGCCAATTCAGATCCTCTGCCCCGCCCCATCCCTCCTCCACTTGTGCTCTCTTTCTCAAAAATAAATAAAAAAAGATAAAAAGCTTCTGCCTAGTGAAAGAAACAATCAGCAAAACTAAAGGGCAGCCTAGAGAATGGGAGAAGATATTTGCAAATGATATATCTGATAAAGGATTAGTATCCAAAATTTATAAAGAACTTATTAAACTCAACACCTAAAAAACAAATAGTTCTGTTAAGAAATGGGCAGGAGGCATGAACAGACACTTTTCCAAAGAAGACATCCAAATGGCTAACAGACACATGAAAAGATGGTCAACATCACTCATCATTAGGGAAATACAAATGCAAACCATGATGAGATACCACCTCACACCTGTCAAAATGGCTAAAATGACCAACACAAGAAACAACAGGTGTTGGTGAGGATGTGTAGAAAGAGGAACACTCTTGCATTGTTGGTGGGAATGTAACCTGGTACAGCCACTCTGGAGAACAGTATGGAGCTTCCTCAGAAAGTTAAAAATAGGACTGTCCTATGCCCTAGTAATTGCATTACTAGGTATTTACCCAAAGGGTTAAAAAATACAGATTCATAGGGGTACATGGACCGTAATGTTTATAGGAGCATTATCAACAAAAGCCAAACTGTGGAAAGAGCCCAAGTGTCTATTGACTGATGAATGGATGAAGATGTGGTGTATCAATACAATGGAATATTACTCAGCCATCAGAAAGAATGAAATCTTTTCCATGTCACCACTTGTGACAACATGGATGCAGCTGGAGTGCATTATGCTAATCAAAATAAGTCAGACAAATACCGTATGATTTCAGTCATATGTGGAATTTAAGAAACAAAACAAATGAACACATGGGAAGGGGCAAAAAGAGGGAGCAAACTATAAGAGACTCTTAACAATAGAGAGCAAACTAAGGGTTGATGTGGGAGATGGGTGTGAGGTAGGCTAGATGGGTGATGGGTATTAAGGAGCACTTGTTATGATACTCACTGGGTGTTGTATGTAAGTAATGAATCTCTGAATTCTCCTCCTGAAACTCATATTTCACTGTATGTTAACTAAGTAGAACTTAAATAAAAATTAAAGAAAAAGAATACGTACATTTATTGATGAAATTTACCTGTCTTATATGGTCACGGTTCATTGCACCCAATATAGTTACAATAGTAATATTAAAGATCACTGGCCACAGATCAACATAACAAATAAAATAATGATGAAAAAGTTTAAAATATTGCAAGAATTACCAAGATGTGACAAAGAGACATGAACTGAGCTAATACTGTTGGCAAAATGACAGTAATAGACTTTGCTCAAGGCAGGGTTGTAACAGACTTTCAGTTTGTAAAAAATGCAAAATCTGTGACGCACAATAAAGCAAAAGTGCAATAAAATGAGGTATGCCTGTAGCAAACTTGAATATTGGAATTAAAGAAAGAAAACCCTTAAACTTGTAGCTGACCATGATTATGTACACTGTAAAGAATCTAAAAAGAAATTACTGGAATTAATTATGTAGTTGGCAAGGTCTCAGAACAAAGCCAATGTATGTAAAATCAGTTGCTTATTTTTGTTTTTCTAATGAGCAATTTTTGCAATGAAAGAACATGCTTTACAATAACATCAGAAACATTGAATACCTAGGGATAAATACAACGAAATTTGTAGGATATGTAGGAGCTCTAATTTGAAAATAACAAAACATTGTTGAGAAATTAAAGATGTAGATAAGTTGAGAGATAACATGTTCATTGGTTGGAGGACTTATTATTATTATCCCAGTCAATATCCTACCAGACTTTATTCTGCAGAATTTGAGAAGCTAAAATTTATATAGCCACAACAGTTTTTAAAAAGAGTAGTGTTGGAGAGTGTATGCAGTCTGATTTCCATACTACTTTTGAAGGTACAGTGAGCAAGGTAGTATGGTTATTGGTGCAAAGATAGACATTTAGATTAGTGGAACAGAACAGAGTCCATATATACATAACTGACTATGTACATATTGATTTATTTATGTGTTACATGGACTCATGGATGTGGGGATTTTTGACAAAGAGACTATGTAATTGAGTGAATAATGAATGAACAATCTTTTAATCAAATGGTGCTAGAAGACCTTGATACTCATACGGAAAAATGAATCTTTTTTTTTTTTTTTTTTTTTTTTTTTTTGAGAAAAGCCAAAGCTATTTATTGTGAGCTTGCTATAGTAAGGGAGACAGCCACCGTCCCTTGTGTTTTGGTGGGGACTCAAAGGCAGGCAGAGGAGTGGGAAAGCTTTATAAAATGCACACAGTGGGGGCTTCAGGAGTGCTTGATTGGAAGTTGTCGGCATGGGGAAGCTGTAGATGGTCTAACTAGAAACAGGACATCCTAGGTGATTGGTCAGGGTGCATATGTGGCTTTCTCTGGTTGGTCCTACGTTGGAAGCAGGGACAAAAATTAGGGAAGCTGTCAGTTATTAATCAAGTCCTGGCCATTTTAGGCTGATTGTTACAGTAGTTATTGTTTAGCTTCCTGCAGTGTCACTGGAGATTGCCATCTTGTTCCCCTTAAGTCTGATTTATAGCAGGCTGGCTTCCTGGGTTGTTTATTGTAGATAAGAGGTTGGTTTCCTGGACAGGTTGCCGCAGGTTGCAGGTCAAAGTTTTATTTTCATACAATGGTCTGGCCATTGACCATTTGTATATTCAGTCTGTCATATCCCATTCCATAATCTGGGTGACTCCATCAGTTAAGCATCTGACTCCTGATATCAGCTCAGGTCTTGATCTCATGGTTGTGAGTTCAAGCCCCACATTGGGCTTCACACCTAGCACGAACCCCAACCTGATGTTCAGTTGCTCTGTATCTAGCACCTTGGGGATTCCATTCCATGTATATTCCCAGCTCCTGCAGGAATATATTAGTTGGATTCTGCGTCTGCTTTGGTGTGTAGTCCCTCTCTTCCATTGGTAGGCTCAGGACATCCTCAGATGGGCTATGCTGGGGCTTGACCCCTGTGATGGTCTGGCTTCAAGTACTAGGGAGAGGCCTTATCTACAGTGGAGGTCACTCTCGTCCCAGCGTTAGGCCCGAGGGAGGTGGAGGACGCGGAGACCGGGAGGGTAAGGACACCGAGGCGCTAAGCTTCCAACGGCGTGGACTGTGGCTCCTCACGCCTGCCTCGGAAAAATGAATCTTGACCTCTGCTCCACAGCATATACAAAAACTAATTTGAAATGGTTCATAGACTGAAAAATCCTCTTTTTTTTGCATTTATGAATCTATTTTAGAAGTCTTTTCTTTTGATATAAAGCACGTAGTTGGGTCTTGCTATGCGTGTCAAACTGAAAATGTCTTTTAATGGATGAATAAAGCCCATTGACATTTATAAATATGACTTACTTTTGGTGTTGACCCTGCCACATTTTAAAAAATAATTGATATATGAATTATACTTGTTATATTTTTTATAGTGTGATGTTCTCTACATCTTTCTGTGCCTTTGTTTTAATCTTTTAGGTATTTAGCAACACTTCTGTTTTTATCCAAGTAATACTTTTTTTCAAATGCCCTTAATGTCCTGTTTTAGGGTTTTTTTTTTCTTTTTTTACTATTTTTGCTGTTTAGTTTGCCACTTTCCTGTGTTATCCTTTGACTCTTACCTTTATACAATAAACAGTAAGCTAATTTCACTTTTCTTCTTCCTTCTCTTCCTTCCTTTAATATTTAGTTGCATTGTTTGTATGTTGTCAAAACATACAAAATTTATATATTATTTTAATCCTCACTTCTGCCTCTTTTATTAGATCTATAATTAAATATATCAAATTCACAGTAATTTCCCTTGTAGTTCTTTCTCCAGTCATCTCTTGTTTGGATGAGTCTCATTCTTCAGTAGTTTGTTCAAGAAAGGGAAATGGGTGTAGAATTTCTGGATTATTTAATGCCCAACACCTAAAAAAATGTCTTGGTACTTGAAGGACAGCTTGGTTTGATAGACAATTCTTTTTAAAAAAAATGTTTTTAAACATTTATTTACTATTGAGAGACAGAGTATGAGCATGGGAGAGGTAGAGAGATGGGGAGACACAGAATACGAATCAGGCTCCAGGCTCCAAGCTGTCAGCGCAGAGCCAGACACAGGGCTCGAACTCACAAACTGCGAGATCATGACCTGAGCCAAAGTTGGACGCTTAACCGACTGAGCCACCCAGGCGCCCCAGTTTGATAGACAGTTCTTGATTCATACATTACTTCCTATGGTTTCTTGAAAATGCTGCTTTATTGTTACCTTGTTTTTGAGATTTCTGATGTCAGTGTAGTTTTCTTGTTTTCCTGATTTTTTGATGCCTTCAGGGATTTTTTTTTTCTTTAAAGTTTATTAGCTTTTCTAGGGCATGTCTCAAAGTTTTTCATTATGGGTCAATTTCCCAAGTGCCTGATGGATGATTTCAATATGTAGGTTCAGGTTTTCTTTTGTTTTAAGAAACCTTTTTCAAATTACAGTTTTAATTATTAGGCACATTCCAGTGTTTTGCTTTTAGCTTTTAGGAATTCCATTTAAACTTTAAGTTTAAAATACTCACTTGTCTTCCATTTCAACTACTTTCACTTTCACTCCTTTATCTCATTCATATTCTCATTTCCTTTTTTTTCTTCAATACACAGTATGAAGTTTTCATTCAAATCTGATCTTCATTTCTGATATGATTTTGACTTTCTCTTCTATTTTCACTGGATTTTTTTTTTTTAAATCAACTTGTTTCTTTCCTTATTGTTTTCTGGTCCATTTTTAAAGAACGTTTTGTTTTATTTATTTCTGACAGAGAGATGGGGGGAGCAGAGAGAGGGAGAGAGGATCCCAAGCAGGCTCTGCTGTCAGAGTGAAGCCTGATGTGGGGCTCAAACTCACAAACCATGAGATCATGACCTGAGCTGAAACCAAGAGTTGGATGCTTAACTGACTGAGCCACCCAGGCACCTCCATTTCTGGTCTATTTTTGTTTTTATTTTTCAAACTTATAACTCAAGGTTTTTTTTTTAATCCTCATATACTTAGATGCTACAAGTGTGTAGTTGTGAGTCACAGTTTTCTTCTACTCCATAGTTAATTTTGTGGTGGGTTGGTGAGGGGGGAACTTAGGACTTTTATTAGTTGAAGTGTTTTCAGCTTTACTTTTCTTTTTCCTCATAGTAATTTCATATAGATGAAGAATGTTTCTTCATCATTTCATGAGCACAGCTGGTTTTTGGCATGGTTTAT
Source organism: Panthera uncia (assembly GCF_023721935.1). NCBI lineage: Eukaryota > Metazoa > Chordata > Mammalia > Carnivora > Felidae > Panthera > Panthera uncia. The sequence goes on from NC_064816.1 coordinate 18,623,337, forward strand.
AAGATTCCTGGTTCAGAAGTGATGTTTTCTGTTGTAGCAAAGTATAATCTCTTTACTGGTTCTCTTTTGAATGAGTGTTGGTGGTGAAGGTTATGTGTCTTTTGACTTTACTTTCTTTGTTTTTTTTTTTTTTTTTTAATTTCTTTTTTCAGGATCCTAAATTTCCCTCTTTTTTGTCCCTTCATTTTACCATTTAAGAAGATTGCTTTTCCCGGCACCTGGGTGGCTTAGTTAGGCATCTGACTTTTGCTCAAGTCATGATCTTATGGGTTTCTGGGTTCGAGGGCTCTGAGCAGACAGCTCAGAGCCTTGAACCTGCTTTGGATTCTGTGTCTCCTTCTCTCTCTGCTCCTCCTCTGCTCCTGCTCTGTCTCTCTCTCTCTCAAAAATAAATAAGATATTAAAAAAAAAGATTGCCTCTCCATTATCCCCTGAATAAATCCCTTCCTAAGACAGTTTTTTTTTAAGTTCCATAGCCACTTTTAAGCACTTTCTCTAAGTTTACACTGATCTACTAGAGTTCTTTTTTCAGTAGTTTTCCCCTTGGAATGGATTTTCTCTTTTTGGGGCTAATTTTTGTTCAGTCTTATTTCATCCATTTTCCTCTCTTTTTTTTCATTGCGGTATACCCCAACCACCCATTTGATCTCTACAAAGGGTTGGAGTGAGAATTCTGAAAACATTTCTGCTGGAAATTGGTATTTATTCTACTTATAGGTAATTTGAAGTTTTTAGTGTTTTGTATCTTTTAGTTGTGTTGACAATGGGGAATTTTTGTGATTTTACTTCTTTTTCTTTGTGGTCTGTAGAGTTGAGGAGGATTTGTTGTGATTAGGATTTATGTAACTGCCATTACCCCAGTAGTCAAAGATGGAAGCTAATGACAGTCTTGAAGGTTTTGTAAATCTCAAAATTGTGTAAGCAGCAGTAATTATTATGTAGTTGCTAGTGTTATGTAGCAAATTTTTAATAATTATTAAAGCATCCAGGTTGCAGTGGTATTCAGTTGGTTATCCTTCTGCATTGTTTTCATTTGAAGACTTACTGCCCTGACTACATGCTGTTCATTTCACAGTATGCCTTATAACTCTCCTTTGTAATGGGATCCTATTCTTGTCTTTCCCAAATGATATCATAAAGTATTTTCAAATCATATATCTAATAAGAGGGTAATATCTAAAATACGTAGAGCACTCATACAGGTCAATAAAAAAAATCTGATTTAAAAATGGGCAGAGGAACTGAATGGACATTTTCCAAAGAAGATCTACAAATGACCAAGAGGTACATGAAAAGATACTCAAAATCACTAATTATCAGAGAAATGAAAATCAAAACTACAGTGAAATATCACCTCACATCTGTTAGAATGGTCATCGTCAGGGGCCCTTGGCTGGTACAGTCAGTAGAGAGTGTGACTCTTGATCTTGTGGTTGTGAGTTCAGGCCCCACGTTGGGTAGAGATTACTTAAAAATAAAATCCTTAAAAAATAATAAAATCTTAAGCAGAAGGAATGGTTATCATCAAAAAGGCAAGAGATGTGTTGATGAGGATGTGGGGAAAAGGGAACTCTGGTGCACTGTTAGTGGGAGTGTAAATTGGTGCATTTACTATGGATAATAGTATGGAGGTTCTTACAAAAATTGAAAATAGAACTACCATATGATCCAGCAATTCCACTTATAGGTATATACATAAAGGAAAGGAAGAGATAACTTCATCTCCAAGTTCATTACAGCATTATTTACAATAGCCAAGAAATGGATACATCCTAAGGGTCCATTGACAAATGAATGGATAAAAAAAGTGGTGTACCTTGGAATATTATTCAGCTGTAAAAAGAAGGAAATCTTGCCATTTGTAACACAGGTGGACCTTGAGAGCATTATGCTAAGTGAAATAAATCAGGCAGATAAAGAAAAATACTTTATGATATCTAAAACCTCAAATTCATAGGAATAGAACACATTGGAGGTTGCTAGAGACAGGGGATGGAGAATGGGGAAAATGGGTGAAGATGGTGAAAAGGTACAAACTTCTTTTTATAAGAAAAATAAGTAAAAAAAAAAAAAAAAAAAAAAAAAAAGAAAAATAAGTTCTGGGGATGTAATGGACCATATGGTGACTATAGTTAACAATACTGTGTTTTACATTTGAAAGTTGCTAAGAGTAAGTCTTAAAAGTTGTCACCATGAGAAAAAAACTTTGTAACTGTGTGAGGTGATGAATATTAATTGAACTTATTGTGGTAATCATTTTGAAATATATATATATGTATTTTTTTCAATATATGAAATTTATTGTCAAATTGGTTTCCATACAACACCCACTGCTCATCCCAAAAGGTGCCCTCCTCAATACCCATCACCCACCCTCCCTTCCCTCCCACCCCCCCATCAACCCTCAGTTTGTTCTCAGTTTTTAAGAGTCTCTTATGCTTTGGCTCTCTCCCACTCTAACCTCTTTTTTTTTTTTTTTCCTTCCCCTCCCCCATGGGTTTCTGTTAAGTTTCTCAGGATCCACATAAGAGTGAAAACATATGGTATCTGTCTTTCTCTGTATGGCTTAATTCACTTAGCATCACACTCTCCAGTTCCATCCACGTTGCTACAAAGGGCCATATTTCGTTCTTTCTCATTGCCATGTAGTACTCCATTGTGTTTGAAATATATATTAAATCATTAAGTTGTACACCTTAAATTAGTACAGTTATAGTTGTATCTCAGTAAAACTAGAAAAAAGAGATTAGAAAAGCTAAAATGCAGTTCTGTGAAATATTGACATAAGCAAGGCAGAAAAGGAAAAACAGAAGAACAAAAACCAGGGGCGATAAATAGAAAAATAACTAAATAACAATCACAAACCCAGTTATATAAAATATCATGTTAAATGTTAGTGCACTAAATATTCCAGTTAAAAGGAGGGCTTAATTTAAAAAAAAACAAGACCCAACTATATATATGAAACTACCTATAAATGAAATTCATTTTATTTATTTATTTATTTATTTAAAAATATATTTATTTATTTTGAGAGAGAGTGTGCACACATGAGGGAGGGGCAGAGAGAAAAGGAGAAAGAGAATCTCAAGCAGGTTCCACACTGTCAGCACAGAGCCCAACATGGGGCTTAACCTCATGAACTGTGAGATTGTGACCTGATCCAAAATCAAGAGTGGGATGCTTACTGACTGAACCACCCAGGCACCCCAAAACTCACTTTAAGTATAAATATATAAGTGGTCTGAAAGCAAATGAATGGCAAAAGATACATCATGATAGCAGGAGGTATAAGGAGATGGAGTGGGTATATTAATACCATAGAAATGATTTAAGGTTAACAGAAATAATGAGGAACATTTCATAATAATTAAGAGTCAATCCATCAGTTTCTCCTTTCAGTTACAGTTGACATAAAACTAAAAATCAGTAAATCAGTAAAAGCAAAGATCTGAACATTACCAACTTACCTTGACATTGATATATATAGGATACTACACTCAACAACACAAATGCAGATTCAAATGCACAGATTCAAATTATGTTTACTAGGATATATCCTATTTTGGGTTTTAAAACAATATGTAATAAATTCAGAAAGATTGAAATCACAGAGTATGTTCTCTGAAAACAGAATTAAGTTAGACATCAGTAACAGCTGTGAAAATCTCAAAAATTTGGAAATTAAAACATTTCTCAATAATACTGTGATCCAGGATAAAATCATGGGGTGCCTGGGTTGCTTAGTTGGCTAAAGGTCCGACTCTTGATTTTGGCTTAGGTCATGATATCACAGTTTGTGGGATTGAGCCCCTCATTGGGCTCTGTGCTGGCAGCACGGAGCCTGCTTGGGATTCTCTCTCTGCCCGTCCCCACCCTCCCCTCTCACCCCCCCCCCCCCCCCCCCCCCCCGTCAGACTGTCTCTCTCTCTTTCTCAAAAATAAATATACATTAAAAAAGGATGAAATACCAAGTGAAATATGGGAATATTTGGAACTGAATAATGATTAATACAACATATCAAAATTTGTGGGTTGCAGCCAAAGCCATACTTAGTGGGTAACATGTAGCTTTAAATGCTTATATCAGCAAACGAGAGATCTAAAATCAATGATGTACAAAATAAAAATCAGTGATCTGAGTTCCCATCTTAGGTAATTAGAAAAAGGAAAAGCATATTAAGTCCAATTTAAGTAAAAGTAAAGAAGAAGGATAGCATAAATCAGTAAAATGAAAATAGAAAAACAATACAAGAAATCAATGGAAATGAAAGCTTGTCTATTGAAAAGAGAAAGTCACTAAGCTTACAGACTGATAGAAAAAAGTGGAGACGCCAATTACCAATATGAAGAAGAAAAGAGTGTACCACTACAGATCCTACAGATATTAAAAGGATAATAAGGGAATATTACACATTTTATGCTTATGAATTTTGCACCTAAGGTGAAGTGGAAGATTCTTTGAAATTATACAAATAACAAAAGTTATTCAAAGAGTAATAGGAAACTATAATAGCCATATATCCACTAAAGAAATAGAATTTGTAATTAAAAACTGTTCCACAAAAACTCCAGGCCCAGATGGCTTTACTGACAAATTATATAAAACATTTTAGGTAGAAATGATACTAATCATAAACAAATTGTTTCAGAAAAGAGAGGAGACAACAGTTCCCAATTTATTATTGGAACTGATATTAACTAATACCAAAATCAGACAAACATATTACAAGACAACTGCAGACCAAAATTCATCATAAACATTGGCACACAAATCTTTTTTAAAAATATTTATTTATTTATTTACATCCAAGTTAATTAGCATGTAGTGCAACAATGATTTCAGGAGTAGATTCCAGTGATTCATCCCCTATGTATAACACCCAGTGCTCATCCCAACAAGTGTCTTCCTTAATGTCCCTTAACCCATTTAGCCCATCTCTCCTCCCACGGGATATCCCCTCCAGGGACCCTCTGTTTGTTCTCCTTATTTAAGAGTCTCTTATGTTTTGTCTCCCTGTTTTTATGGCACAAAAATCTTTAATACAGTTTTAGTAAATTAAGTACAAAGGTATATAAAAATGATAATACATCATGAACAATTAGGGTTTATCAAGAGAATGTGAAGGTTGGTTTAATATTAGAAAATCATTCAGTTTAATTTGTTGTCTTAATAGGATAAATAAGAAAAATCATATAATTTTCATAAATGCAAAAAAGTATTTGACAAAATTAAACATTCATGACAAGAACTCTCAGTAAACTGAGAATAAAAATGGCTTTGCAGCTTCATTAAGGGGCATTTACAAAAATTCTATAGCTAACGTAACTCTGTTGTGACTAGTTCAGTGCTTTTCACTAAGATCATGATGTGTAAAAGTCTAAAGCTGACGTCATAAATAATGATGAAACCATACATTTTTTTCCTCTTAAGATTAGAAACAAGGCAAGGCTGTCCATTCTCACTTTTTCTATTCAGTATTGTATGGTGGTACTAGTTATTGCAATACAACAGTAAAACACACACATACACACACACACATTGTAAAGATTGGAAAGGAAAAGCTAAAACTCTTTTACTTTTTACTTTTTATTATTTTTTTTAAAAGTATTTATTTTGAGAGAGAGAGAGCTGCGAGTGTGAGATGGGGGAGGGGCAGAGAGAGAGGAGAGAGAATCCCATGCAGGCTCTGTGCTGTGAGTGTGGGAGCCCGATATGTGGCTTGATCTCACAAACCCTGAAATCATGACCTGAGCTGAAATCAAGAGTTGGACACTTAACCAACTGAGCCACCCAAGCACTCCTAAAACTCTTTTGTTCATTTTTTATTTTTATTTTTCTAAAATTCTTTTAAATGTACACATGATTATGTATGTAGAATTCCCTAAGGAATCTAGGGAAAAAAGCTGTTAGAACTAATAATTGAATTTAGTAAGGTCACAGGCTGTAAAGTCAGTATACAAAGCCAATAATATTTTTATGTTAGTGGGCAATTATAAATGGAATTATAAAACAGCTTCTTTTGCTAAAGAGACTGTCTTTTTTCCATTGTATACTTTTTCCTGCTTTGTCAAAGATTAGTTGGCCATACATTTGTGGGTCCAATTCTGGGTTCTCTATTCTATTCCATTGGTCTGTCTGTTTTTGTGCCAATACCATACTGTCTTGACATATTGGATAAAGGGCTAGTATACAAAATCTATAAAGAACTCACCAAACTCCACACCTGAAAAACAAATAATCCAGTGAAGAAATGGGCAGAAGACATGAATAGACACTTTTCCAAAGAAGACATCCAGATGGCCAACAGACACGTGAAATGAGGCTCAATGTCACTCATCATCAGGGAAATACAAATCAAAGCCACAGAGAGATACCACCTTACACCGGTCAGAGTGGCTAAAGTGAACAAACAGATCAGGAAACTATAGATACTGGAGAGGATGTGGAGAAATGGGAACCTTCTTGCACTGCTGGTGGGAATGCAAACTGGTGCAGCCGCTCTGGAAAACAGTGTGGAGGTTCCTCAAAAAGTTAAAAATAGAACTACCCCATGACCCAGCAATAGCACTGCTAGGAATTTACCCAAGAGATACAGGAGTGCTGATGCATAGGGGCACTTGGACCCCAATGTTTATAGCAGCACTTTCAACAATAGCCAAATTATGGAAAGAGCCTAAATGTACATCAACTGACGAATGGATAAAGAAGATATGGTTTATATATACAATGGAATACTACTTGGCAATGAGAAAGAATGAAATCCTGCCATTTGCAGCAACGTGGATGGAACTGGAAGGTATTATGCTTAGTGAAATAAGTCATACAGAGAAAGACAGATACCATATGTTTTCACTCACATGTGAATCTTGAGAAATGTAACACAAGACTGTGGGGGAGGGGAAGGGGAAAAAAAGTTACAGAGAGGGAGGGAGGCAAACCATAAGAGACTCTTAAGGACTAAGAACAAACTGAGGGTAGATGAGGAGTGGGGGAGGGGAAAGTGTGTGATGGGCAGGAAGGAGGACACCTGTTGGGATGAGCACTGGGTGTTGTATGGAAACCAATTTGACAATAAATTATATTTTAAAAAAACACTTCTTTTATGATAGCATTAAAAAATACTTAGGAAAAACAGGGTGCCTGGGTGGCTCAGTCAGTTAAGCGTCCGACTTCGGCTCAGGTCATGATCTCATAGCTCATGAGTGCAAACCCCGTGTCAGGCTCTGTGATGATGGCTCAGAGCCTGGAGCCTGCTTCAGATTCTGTGTCTCCCTCTCTCTCTCTTCCCCTCCCCCACTCACACTCTATCTCCCTCTCTCTCTCAAAAATAAACATTAAAAAAAAAATAATACTTAGGAACAAAATAGGGAATGATTTGCAAGACCTGCAAAGTGAAAACTACAAAATATTGCAAAGTGATATTAAAGGAAACTTTAATATATGCAGAGACAAATTATGTTTATTGGAAGTTTCAGTGTTGTTAAGATGGCACTTCTTTTCAAACTGACGTATAGATTCATTACGAAGTCAAAGCTTAGGAGACTTTTTCTTGAATAAGTTGAGAAGCTGATTTTAAAATTTATATGGAAAGACACCATACAATAATAAAAACAATCTTGAAAAGGAAGAATAATACTATATGATACACAATATCTGATTTTTTTCCTTTTTCTTTTTTTCTTTATTTTTTTTAAAGTAGTCTCCACGCTGACCATGGAGTCCATCACGGGGCTCAAACTCACAACTCTCAGATCAAGACCCAAGCTGAAATTGAGTTGTACACTCAACCAACTGAACCAACCAGGCACCCCTTACAATACCTGATTTTAAGACTGGGTGATGGGCATTGAGGAGGGCACTTGTTGGGAGGAGCACTGGGTGTTGTATGTAAGTGATGAATCATGGGAAGCTACCCCCAAATCCAAGAGCACACTGTATACACCGTGTTAGCTAACTTGACAATAAGTTATATATTTATATACTTACATCAGGCTACTGTAATTAAGACAATGTAGTATTGTAGAACTATTGACATAGAGATCAATGAAATTAGATAGAATCCAGAAGTAGACCCATACTTATATGTTCAACTGATTTTGACAAATGAGCTAAGTCAATTCAGTGGGGGAATGGATGGTCTTTTCAAGAAAGGGTATAGGGGGGCGCCTGGGTGGCTCAGTCGGTTGAGCGTCCGACTTCAGCTCAGGTCATGATCTCGCGGTCCGTGAGTTTGAGCCCCGCGTCAGGCTCTGGGCTGATGGCTCAGAGCCTGGAGCCTGCTTCTGATTCTGTGTCTCCCTCTCTCTCTGCCCCTCCCCCGTTCATGCTCTGTCTCTCTCTGTCTCAAAAATAAATAAATGTTAAAAAAAAATTAAAAAAAAAAGGGTATAGGAACAGTCGGATTTCTGTATGAAAAGTAACCTCAACCTTTTTCTTAAGGCAAAATAACTTGAGATGTGTCACAAACTTAAGAGTCAAAACTATTAAATTTCTGGAGGAAAATGAAGAAGAATATCTTTGTGACTTTACGTTAGAGATTTCCTAAATAGGACGCAAAAGGCATAAAGTATGAAAGGAAAAATTTTGATGACTTGCACTGAATCAAAATTAAAAATTTTCCTTTGCAAAGGACACAGTGAAGAAAGCAAAAAGGCATCCGCAGTCCTGGAGAAATTATTTGCAGAAAATTTGTATGGCAGATGATTTGTAATCTCAAAACCCAGTAATAACAAGAAAAGAATGCGCAAAAGGTTTGAACAGTCTTTACAAAAGAAAACATAACCAGTGGTCAATGAACTGAGCCATTGGTTCAGATGTGTCCACATCTGCATCACCCAGTGGTCATTTTGGCATTGGGTGAATAGACAAAGTGTGGTGTGTCTATAGAATAAAGTACTACTTAACAATTAAAAGGAATGAACTGTTGATACATGCAACAATTTGAGTGAGTTTCAGGGGGGTTATGCTGAATGAAATAAGTCCATCAAAATGGTTACATAGTGTAAGACTTTATTTTTATGGCATTCTCCAAAAGACAAAACTATAATGATAGAAGACAGATCAGCAGTTGCCCTGAGTAAAGATGAGGGAAGGTGTGACTTGAAAGAGATAGTATAAGGGAGTTTCTTTTGGGGTAAATGGAACTGTTCTGAATATGGTTTGTGGTTATAGTAGCACAAATCTATGGATGTGCTGATTCCTAGAACTATATACCAAAAGAAAAAGTTTCACCTTATAATTTTAAAAATAAAAAGTTAAGTCTAAGATTCATCAGTATTTTGTGTAGCTCTAGTATATTGTACTTCATTAATCCATTCTTCTGTCAGTTCATATTTTTTTTTCCTTCTCTTTTGTTACTAGGGGCAGTGCTGCTATGAACCTTCTTGTGTTGCCTCCTGGCATACATGTATTTTTCTTTAGGGTATGTGATTAGGAAAGGAATTGCTGAATTGTGGCATGTGCAAGTTCCAATCTGAGAAGATAATGCCAAATTGTTTTCCAAAGTGCTCTCAGTTTACATTTTTTTCCTACAGCCTATAAACTTTTTGCATGTCTGAGAATATCTTTGTTTTTAAAAATTTTTTTTCTTAAAAACTGAGAATAAACTGAGGGTTGATGGGGAATGGGAGGGAAGGGAGGGTAGGTGATGGGCATTGAGGAGGGCACCTGTTGGGAGGAGCACTGGGTGTTGTATGGAAACCAATTTGACAATAAATTTCATATTAAAAATTTTTTTTTTTATTTTTTTTAATTTTTTTTTTAAGTTTTTTTTTTTTTCAACGTTTTTTTTATTTATTTTTGGGACAGAGAGAGACAGAGCATGAACGGGGGAGGGGCAGAGAGAGAGGGAGACACAGAATCGGAAACAGGCTCCAGGCTCCGAGCCATCAGCCCAGAGCCTGACGCGGGGCTCGAACTCACGGACCGCGAGATCATGACCTGGCTGAAGTCGGACGCTTAACCGACTGCGCCATCCAGGCGCCCCCATATTAAAAATTTTTAAAAAAATATTTATATTTCAGAAGAGAGAGAGAGGGGGGCAGTACGCAAGTGGGGGAGGGGCAGAGAGAGACAGAGACAGAACTGGAAGCAGGCTCCAGGCTCTGAGCTGTCAGTACAGAGCCTGACACGGGGCTTGAACCCATGAGCCATGAAATTATGACCTGAGCCAAAGTCAGACACTCAACCACATGGGCCCTCCCAGGTGCCCATGAAGATGTCTTCATTTTATCCTAACTCTTACCAATAGTGTAGATATAGAATGCTAAGTTAGAAATTATTTTCCTTCACCATATTTAAGGCAGTGTCTATTGTTTTCTGGCTTGCAGTGTTAGAAGTCTGTGACTCCTGATCTTTTAGGTACAATCTGTTTTTCCTATTTGGAAGCTTATTAATAGAATCATAATTCTCCCAGAGTTCTGGGATTTCACAATACGTTCACACATTTCACAGTTATGTTCTTTGGGTTGGGTTTATTTTTGTCCAATATATTGGGTCTTTGGGGCCCCTTTTTATTAACTCTAAATAGATAGCATGATGCATGAAATAAGTCAGAGAAAGGTAAATACCAGATGATTTCTTCACTCATGTGGAATTTAAGAAACAAAACAGATGAACAGAGGGGAATGGGGGAAAAAAAAGAGGGAGGCAAACCACAAGAGACTCCTAACTGTAGAGAACAAAATGAAGGTTGCTTGAGGGAGGTCGGCCAGGGATGGGCTAAATGAGTGATGGGGATTAAGGAGGTCATTTGTGATGAGAACACTGGGTGTTATACATAAGTGATAAATCACTAAATTCTGCTCCTGAAACCAATATTGCAATATATGTTAACTAGAATTTAAATACAAATTTGAAACATAAATGGATAGCATGAGAATGCCTGAAGGGTAAAAAGTTTTGGATACTAGAATTTGGAGAGCACAGTGTTAGAAAGGGGCTGGAGTTTTTTCTGTGTATGTTCACATAATCGTATTTTTTGTACTCATTGCTACTCCTAAGATGTGCCTGGTGTCGCCCAATCTAGAATAAAAATGCATTTACTTTTCTGGAAAATAAACTTCCAGCCATTTTCCTGAGTGGAGGAAAGGGGATACACTGAGATAATGGATTGGAGGAGGTAAATCTAATGTTCTAAATGCTGCCTAGAAATTTTATATCAATCTTTTCTTATTTTAGCATCTCCCTTGAACTCCTTCCTCCCTACCTCCTTCCCGCCACTTCCAGAGTTACCCGTTACTGCCAGTTCTTGAGCTTAAGAATTTTGAGGTGTAAATTGGGTTGGTTCTTTTTACTATTGGTACGGGTTTGGTTTTCTCAGACTGGTCCATCTGTTTTTCAGCTTTTAAAATTACTTAAGTTTTGTTTCCTTTCCCATTTCTTCATCGTATGGGTTACAGGATTAAAAATAAATTTTTTTCTTAACTGTGGCTTTAGTTAGATTTTAGGAGGGAGTGAAATTAGATGTATTTGGCTAGCTTCCTTTACACTTTAAATTTAAACATTTTATGGTTTCAGTGTTTGGTGGAGCAGGGAAAATGATGATTTTTAAACTTTTACATCCTAACACACCTGGTAAATCATCAAGAAATTACTTCTCATGTATTAGGATACTTGGAGTATAGGGTCTGAAGAAGTTTTTCCTACAAAGAACCAGAAGTTCTGTTTTCTTGAATGCTTGGCCCAGGAACTTAAGATTGAGTGCTGTATGCTTGCAAGGTTTTTAGAAATCTGTGGCTATTTTTCCATGGATGTCAGTAAACTTAGGTGCATGTTTCTCAAAGAGTGGCCACAGCTTTCATCAATTCTCAGGCAGGTTTCATCAATTCTCAGGCAAGTTATGTTTTAAAGTGAAGTGATATACGGGTTTTATCCTATTTTCTATCCTAGGTAAAGTTTGGATCCACCCTTTGAATCCCAGCATTTTGTCAGTGTTGGCCTTTTATTCAGGCAGTTATAACGACGGACTGTTTCCAAATCACAATAGAAAATTTTAGGGTGTTTTTTCTGCCTTGAATAAAATATCACTTTCTTTTTATTACCTGTTTTCAGTTTATCTGCTGTGTCTAATGAGCCTGGTTTGTATTTCTAGGTTTATGATTTTGCATCAGTAGTCTTAAAACATTGATATTTCAGGTCTCAGTGTATGGTTGCTAGTAGGATTTTTTTAAATCAGTTTTTGAAAATCATCTTTTTGTATTTCTAGGCAGAAACAATTCCCTATAATTATGCTACTGCATAATGACAATTTTCCAGCTAAATAAACAGCATGTTGAGATTGTGGGCTATGGTTATTGTACTAACTTTTGGAGTCATGTTCTTCAACTTGAGTTTTTTAGAGTTTTATTTAGATTTAGGTGTACTTTAAAATATCTCTAGTCCAGTACTTTTCATCTCTTGTAGTTTTTTGTATTATCTTGCTGTCTTGTTTTCTCATTGACCTATAGTGGGGAATGGTTTAATTGTCCTTCAGGCAGGACAGGTATATACCAGTGTATTGCACTAAATTATGTTTTTGTTAGGTGAAGTCAGTCTACCAATGTGTCTTTCCCTTCTTAATTGTTTTTATTTTATTTTTAGACTAGCTGTCATTTTGTGACTATATATTTTGCATTGTCCTGCAGTATCTTCCTTCAAACATTTCTACTTAAAAAAAATTGAACTACCCATTCTTTAGCACTTCATTTTATTTTTCACTTTAGCATGCACTTGACCATCTGACATACCATATATTTTTGATTTTTTTTTTACAACCTGTTTATTTCCAGAATGTTTAAGCTTCACAGGCACAAGGGTTTTTATATCTTTTGTTGACTGCTGTGTCTTCAGAGCCTAGAATAGTGCCTGACATATGATAAATACTTGTTGAATGGACTTCTACCCATTCATATGCTTCTCTTTTTCAAAAGAAGTATAAAGAGACAGGTTTTGATTAGGACACAGTCCTAGATTTGAATCCTAATTTGACTTCTTACTAGTTTTGTGACCCTGTTCACTAATTGAACAATTTGTTACCTTTTTCCTTCTCTATGAGACTTGGCAACTAAATTTGGATTTAAAGTGAGCCATCCCAGTTCACCTTGACTGCTTTTAAAAAAAAAAAAACATTACTGGGGCGCCTGGGTGGCTCAGTCGGTTAAGCGGCCGACTTCGGCTCAGGTCATGATCTCGTGGTCCGTGAGTTTGAGCCCCGCGTCGGGCTCTGTGCTGACCGCTCAGAGCCTGGAGCCTGTTTCCAATTCTATGTCTCCCTCTCTCTCTGCCCCTCCCCTGTTCATGCCCTGTCTCTCTCTGTCTCAAAAATAAATAAACGTTAAAAAAAATTAAAAAAAAATTACCGAATTATAATTGAGATACAATAAGTTGCACCTACGTAAAGTGTCCAATTTGGGGGACACCTGGATGGCTCAGTAGGTTGTGTCTGACTTCAGCTCAAGTCATGATCTAATGGTTCATGAGTTTGAGCCCTGCGTTGGGCTCTGTGCTGACAGCTCAGAGCCTGAAGCCTGCTTTAGATTCTGTGTCTCCCTCCTTTCTCTTTGCCCCTCCCCTGCTCACGCCTGGAGCCTACTTTGGATTCTGTGTTTCTTTCTCTCTCTGCCCTCCCCCACTGTACTCTGTTTCTGTCTCTTTCTCTCAAAAAGAAATAAACATTAAAAAAGTAAACTGTACAATTTGGTAAATTTTGACATATGTATTCACCCTTGAATCCATCACTATAATCACTCCCAAAAGTTTCCTTAATCCCACCCTTTTATCCTTTATCCTTTCTTTCCCTTCTTGTCCCTTTCCTTATCTTCAAACAACTCCTGATGTGCTTTTTGTCGCTGTACATTAGTTTGCATTTTCTAAAATTTTATATAAATTAGTCATACTGCATGTACTCTTCTTTTGCCTGGTTCTTTTCCTTTAGCCTAATTATTTTGAGATTTATCTATGCTTTGTTTATCTATTGCATGTATCAATAGTTCATTCCTTGCTGAATAGTATTCTCTTGTATAGACATGCCACAGTTGTTTATTCATTTGTTGATGGGTATGTGGGTTGTTTCCATTTTTTTGATAATTACACATAAAGCTTCAATGAGCACCCATGTATATAGGTCTTGGAATGGTTGTCTTTTTCTTTTCCTCTTGGGGAAATAAATACCTGGGAGAGGAATGGCTGGATTATGTGGTATGTGGTTTAACTTCTTTTAGAAACTGCCACACTTTTTCCCAAAGTGATAGTGCTGTTTTATAATCCCAGTATATGAGAATTCCAATTTTTTCACATCCTTGCCAACATTTGGTATGGTCAGTCTTTTTAATTAAAGCTAACTATCTGTAGGTATGTAACAATATCTCATTGTGGCTTTAAGTTTGCATTTACCTAGTGACTAATGATGTTGAGCATCCTTTTATGTGCCATCTGTTTACTTTCTTTGGAGTGAATGTACAAATCTTTTTGCCCGTTTAAAAATTAGGCTTTTTTCATATCGTTGGGGTTTTTTAGTTCTCGTTGTTTTTGAAATTTTGGAATCATTTATTTAAGTCATGCTTTCCATGATCTTAAAATTTCATGCCCCATATCTCAGTTTTTCTTTTTATCATAATAGCTTTTAAAAATTGTGATCAACTATACATAACATAAAATTTACCATTTTAACCATTTTTGAGTGCATTCACAATGTTGTGTAACCATTACCATTATCTATTTCCAGATCTTTTCATTATCCCAAACAAAAACCTCTAAACTTAGGCCTCCTGGGTGTCTCAGTCGGTTAAGCATTGAACTCTTGTGCTCACCTGAGGTCTGGATCTCAGGTTGATGAATTCAAGCCCTGCATTGGGCTTCATGAACATGTGAGCCTACTTAAACAAACAAACAAACAAACAAACAAACAAACCACACACAAAAAAAAACCCTTCTAAACTCGCTAAACAGTAACTCCTCATTCTGTCCTCCCCCTGGTCTAGATATTTTATATAACTGGAATCATGTAACCCTTGTCCTTTGTGTTTGGCTTATATCACTTAGCATAATGTTTTCAAGGCTCATCCACTTGTATCATGCATTAGAACTTAATTACTTTTTATTGTTGACAGTATTTTTTTTTTTTTTTGGCTGACAGTATTTCTGTGTGTGTGTGTGTGTGTGTGTGTGTGTGTGTGTGTGTGTGTGTGTGATGTCTATGTGACATTTACTAATTTGTTGAAGGACACTTAGATTGTTTCCATTTTTTGGCTATTGTGATTAATGCTGCTGTGAAAATTGATGCATATGACTGAGTCCCTGTTTTTAGTTCTTTTTGGTATACACGTAGGAGTGGAATTCTTGGATCATATGGTAGTTCTATGTTTAACTTTTTGAGGAACCACCAAACTGTTTTTCATAGCACCTGCACCATTTTACATTTTCACCAGCAATGTACAAGTGTTCCAATTTCTCCACATCCTTGCCAACACTTACTATTTTCTGTTTTTAAAGAGAAAACAGTAGCCATCCTAGTGGGTGTAAAGTAGGTTTCATTTGCATTTTTCTAATGACTAGTGAAATTGGACACCTTTTCATGTGCTTATTACAGCTATTTGTGAAATGTCTATTAAATCCTTTGCCTGTTTTTGAGTTGGATATATTATTTATTTTTATTTCTGTTAAGTTGTAGGACTTTTTATATATTCTGTACATTAAAGACATGGTTGTCTTTACATGGTTAGAGATATTTTCTCCCATTCTGTGGACTGTCTTTTCACTCTGTTAATAGTGTACCTTGATGGACAAAAGCTTTTAATTTTGATGAAGTCCAATTTATTTTCTTTTGTTGTGCTTTTGGTGTCCTATCTGAGAAACCATTGTCAAATCTAATGTCATGAATTTGCCCATTTTCTTCTGTGAATTTGATAGCTTGAACTCTTATATTTCAGTCTTTGATCCATTTTGAGTTAATTTTTGTATGTGTGTAAGGTTAAGATCTAACTTCATTTTTTTGCATGTGGATATTCAGTTTTCCCGGCACCCATTTCCCAAAGTCTTTTTTCCCCCATTTGATGGTCTTGGCACTCTTGTTAAAATCTGTTGACTATATGTGTCAGGATTCATTTCTGGCTTTTAATTATATTCCAGTGAATCTATGTGGCTGTCTTTATGCCAGTACCATATTGGCTGTTTTCTTTTTTTTTTTATGTTTTTTTATTTTTAAGAAATCTCTACACCCAACGTGGGGCTTGCACTCACCACCCCGAGATTAAGAGTCATATGCTCTTCTGACTGAGCCAGCCAGGTACCTCCCATATTGTTTTGATCAGTGTAGTAGTAAGTTTTGAAACTAGAATGTGTGAGTCATACAACTTTGTTCTTTTTTTTTGTTTTTTATTAGAGAGAGAGCATGCACGGGAGCAGGGAAGGGGGCAGAGAGAGAAAGAATCCTAAGCAGACTCAGTGCTCAGCATGGATCCCAACGAGGGACTTGATACCATGATCTTGGGATCACAACCTAAACCGAAATCAAGAGTTGGAACTCAACCAACTGAGCCACCCAGGCGCCCCAAACTTTGTTCTTTTTTTTTTTTTAATTTTTTAATGTTTATCTTTGAGAGAGAGACAGAGCGTGAGCAGGGGAGGGGCAGAGAGAGACGGAGACACAGAATTCTAAGGAAGCTCCAGGCTCCGAGCTGTCAGCACACAGCCTGATGCGGGGCTCGAACTCACACATCATGAGATCATGACCTGAGCCAAAGTTGGACGCCCAACCTATTGCTTCACTCAGGCGCCCCACTTTGTTCTTTTTTAAGATTATTTTGGCTACGTGGAGTTTCTTGAGATTTCCTATGAATTTTAGGGTGGGTTTTTCTATTTCTGCAAAAAATACTCTTGGGATTTTGATAGGAATTGCATTGGATCTGTAGATAGCTTTGGGTGGTATTGTCATCTTAACAGTATTAATTCTGTCAATCATGAACATGGGATATGTTTCCACTTATGTAGATTTTTAATTTCTTTCAGCATTGCTTTGTAGTTTTCACCATACCAAGTCCCATGCGTCTTTGGTTAAATTTATTTCTAAGTGTTTTATTCTTTTTTGATGCTATTGTAAATGGAATTGGGTTACAACCAAGGAAAGTATCTGCACTGGTACATCAGGGATATATCCAAAATGTGTAACACTGAATTTTTGGTGGACAAGACTCACACTGCCTGCTCTGGCACCAGGCAGTTACTCCAGGAAAGCCGGTTGCTATTCCCATTGCTGGACAGGGGCTGACGAATGGATTGGGATAGCTGATTTGCATATATTGTTCTGCCCAGGATCATCAACATCTCCCTTCATCCCTTCATAGTGAGCACTCCTCTATAAGTGTCCAGTTAGGTTCCAGCATTCCAAGATAGTTGATTCTTGTCATTTTTTCCAGTTCACAGGTTCTTTCAGTGGAGGGACCAACTTGTAGAGCTCTCACTCTGCTGTTGTGTGTGACATCACTCTTATTTTTGGATTTTAAGAGTTTTTAAAAATGTATTTAGGACACAAGTCCTTCATCAGATATATGATTTGTAAAGGTTTTCTTCTAGTCTGAGTCTTGTCTTTTCATTCTCTGAACAGTGTCTTTCAAGGAGCAAAAGTTTTAAATTTTGGTGATATGCAGTTTATCAATTTGTCCTTTTATGGATTATGCTTGTCAAAGAAATGTTTGCCTAGCCTGAGGTCACAATGATTTTCTCTGACATTGTCTTCTGGAAGTTTTATAGTTTTAGGTTTATATTTGGGTCTATTATCCATTTCATCCACTTCAAGTTGTTGTTGTTGTTGTTGTTGTTTTAATATGGTACAAGGTATGGACATAAGCTCTTTTTTTTTTTTTTTTTTTTGTATAGATATCCAGTGTTCTGGCACCATTTGTTGAACAGGCTATCCTTTTGACACTGCAGTTTCTTTGTGTCTTTTAAAAAAATTAGCTGTCTGTATATGTGTGGGTTTATTTCTGGAATCTTTATTTTGTTCCACTGATCTGTTAGTCTGTCTTTACATTAATACCATGATGTTTTGATTATTGTAGCTTTATAATAATTATTGAAATCAGGTAGTCTTATTTTTTGAGAGACAGTGCACATGCACGTGTCCATGCATGAGCAGGGGAAGGGCCGAGAGAGAGGTAGAGGGAGAATCCCAAGCAGGCTCCATGCTGCTTTCAGCACAGAGCCCACCCTGGGGCTTGATCTCATGAACCACGAGACCATGACCTGAGCCAGCATCAAGAGTCAGATGCTTAACCAATGGAGTCACTCAGGTACTGATGAAATCAGGTGGTCTTAATCTTCTATTTTCTTTTTTAAAGTGTTTTGGCTGTTCTGTCTTTCATTTCTATATAATTTAAAAAATCAGTTTGTCAGTTTCTACAGAAAACTGGGATTTTGATTGAGATTGCACTGAATCTGTAGGTCAACTTGGAGAATATTGCCATTTTAACTGTATGAAGTCTTTCAACTAATAAACAGGGCATATCTATCCATTTATTTGGGTCTTCTATAATTTGTCTCAGGAATATTTTTCTGTGTACAGATTTTTTCCACTTATTTTTGCCCTGTTTACACCTATGTATTGCATATTTTGATGTTATTTTAAATGATAATATTTTTCAAAATCTCCTTTTATGTTTTCTGCTATTATACAGAAATGTGATTGATTTTTGTGTAGTGATCTTGTAATAAGTAAGTGTACTAAACTCACTTACTAGTTCTAGTAACTTATTTGGTAAATTCCATTTGATTTTCTGTCATCTGGATAATAGATAATAGATAATCCTGTCATCTACAAATAGAGTTTTACTTCCTTCTGTTCTAATTTTGATGATGCTTTTTATTTCTTTTTATTTCCTGACTGGGTAGGATCTTCAATACAATCTTAAAGGTGGTGAGAGTGGGCATATTTTCTTTTTTCTGATCTTAGAGAGAAAGGATTCAGTCTTATAAAGTTGACTTCTGAAAATTAAACTAGTGAACTCTGAAAATTAAACTAGTGGATGTCAGTAACCACTGTGGGGGAAAACCAAGAGGTTATGTAGGTTGCCAAAGAGTGTGAAATGTTCTCTGTAGAGAGCAAAGACTGCAGTGTGGTCATAACTGGGGAAGGAATGAATAAAGGGCATGGACAGTCAAGAGAGTGGAAAAGAGAGTTCCAGAGAGCCAGATGTTGGTAGTATTTGTGTGCTCTTCAGAGAAGAGAGACGTGAGTTTTTTTTTTTTTTTTTTTTGTTTTGTTTTGTTTTTTTTTTTTAACAAAGTACAGTTTCTGGAGGATAGTGCTTTACGGTGGGATAAGGTTGGTACTTTTAGGCTTTGTATGACTTGTATGAAATATCTCCTTTAAACTCTTCACCCCCTTTTACAATGGTTTTTTGCTTACCAAACTGCCTTCTAATACACTTGTGTATTCTCCTACCAGTAGTATTGCCTTGAAAAAGGGACATCAGTGTCTTGGATGATGGGAAAGAAAGTTCTACATTAAAAAGTTAATTATTTAGTAGATTAATTATTTGGGGGGATTAATTATGAGGTGACTACTGTGAGTCAGATAAACTCTCTTGGAATGCCTTCTCATTTGTTGTAAGAAGTAATGCTGTCTTTTAGTTCACTTAGAAGACTGTCATTTTGATTCCTCTTGCTGATAACTAACTTCCCTCTCCTCTTCCTCCCTCTTTTCCCCTCCCCATCCTCCCCTCCCTTCACCTCCCTTCCCCTCCCCTCCCCTTCCTTCTTAAGATTAAATGTGTTAATATGTGTGATATGCCTAGGAAAGTTCTGGAAATGGGAGTAGGCCTTCATCAGTTTAGTCTGTTTCTGTCAACATTCATCTCTTTCCTATAGCCTTTATAGGTATAGCTTTAAATAGCCTTCCTTTACTCCAAATATTTAATTAACATCTTATTCTGTTTCCACAGCCTAGCACAATTTAACATTTAATGTTTGCATAGCTGTAGATGATATTCTTTTTGTCACTTATGTTGGAAGTACATTTCTAGTATGGTATGGCACAAGGGAGTGGGAATAGGGAAGGAAAGATTATATTTAGGGCAAAGGGAAGTTGAAAGAAAAGTAAAAGCTATGGTTTTCTTCTCTACCTGGCCTTTTAAATAGTTTCAGGCAGTTTTCTTATTAGTACCTGTGTTTATCTGGTTTAAAGGCCTAGTGGCTTATTAAGGATAGATATTTTCATGAATCAATTTACAGTCAGTATCTCTTTCCAAACTTATTTTTATACCTATTTTTCTCAGTCCTGTTAGTGCACATCATGTTTGACTACCTCTATGGATTAAGCATGGCTCATAGAAAAATTCCATTGTAGGTGCTCCTTATCACTCAGTAACTATTCTAAAAAGGAAGGAAGGGAAGTATCTCTAGAAGCAAATTACAGTTACATTGTTATATTTACTTTCTAGTGAGACATTAAATAAAAACTTGGGCCCTTTCTGTAAATTTAATCATTACAGATGCACTGAGGTGGCATTTAACTGATTGATATATATATATATATATATATATATATATATATATATATATATATTTTTTTTTTTTTTTTAGAGAC
>NC_064816.1:18648897-18653921 GCF_023721935.1 Panthera uncia
TATTTTTCCCTGCTTTGTCAAAGAGTAGTTGGCCGTATGTTTGTGGGTCCATTTCTGTTTTTTTTATTCTATTCAATTGATATGAGTGTCTGTTTCTTTGCTAGTACCATACTGTCTTGATGATTACAGCTTTGTAATACAGCTTGAAGTCTGGGATTGTGATGCCTCCAGCTTCGGTTTTCTTTTCAAGATTGCTTTCGTTATTCAGGATATTTTCTGGTTCCATACAAATTTTATGATTGTTTGTTCTAGCTCTGTGAAGAATGCTGGTGTTATTTTGATAGGGATTGCATTGAGTATATGTAGATTGCTTTGGGTAGTAGCGACATTTTAACAATGTTTGTTCTTCTAATCCATGAGCATGGAATATTTTTCCATTTGCTTTGTGTCTTCTTCAGTTTCTTTCATAAGCTTTTTATAGTTTTCAGTGTATATTTTATCTATTCTTATCTTGATGAATAGTTGGGTTGTTTCCAGTTTTGGGCTATTGTGAATAAAGTTGCTGTGAACATTCTTGTGGAAGTTATTTGTTTTGAGTCACTCTGGTGAGGGGTTTATCAATTTTTCTGCATCTTTTTTTTTTTTTTACTGAAGTATAGTTGATGCACATTGTTACATTAATTTTAGGTGAACAACATAGTGATTCAACAACTCTATAGGTTATGCTATGCTCATCACAAGTATAGTTACCATCTGTCACCATATAACATTATTATAGTAGCATTGATTAACATTCCCTATACGGTACCTTTCATCCCTGTGACGTTCATTCCATAAGTGAAACCTGTACCTTCCACTCTCCACCCATTTGCCCATTTCTTCAAATGCTGCCCCTCTGGCAACTACAAGTTAGTTCTGTGTATTAATGGGTCTTTTTCTGTGTTTTTTTGGTCTGTTTTGTTTTTAGATTCCACACATAAGTGAAATAATACGGTATTTTTCTTTTTCTTTCTAACTTACCTCACTTAGCATAATACCCTCTATGTCCATCCATATTGCTGTGAATGGCAAGGTTTCTTTCTTTTTTGTGAGTAATATTCCACTGTGTATATACACACACATATATATATGTATACCACATCTTCTTTATTCATCTACTTATAGACACTTAGGTTGCTTCCATATCTTGGCTATTGTAAATAATACTACAATAAACATAGGGCTGTTTATATCTTTTTGAATTCGTGTTCTCATTTTCTTTGGGTAAATACTTAGTAGTGGAATTACCAGGTCATATGGCATTTCTGTTTTTAATTTTTTGAGGAGCCTCCATACTGTTTTCTGCAGTGTTTGTACCAATTTACATTCCCATCATGAGTGTTCCCTTTTCTCCACATTCTCACCAACACTTACTACTTTTTGTCTTTTTGATACTAGCGATTCAAAGAACTTACTTTATTTTTATTTTTTGTGAGCAAAATGTAGCTCTTTTTTGAATTCAGGAATAGAATTTAATGATTCATCACTTACATATAATACCCAGTGTTCACCGTAACAAGTGCCCTCCTTAATAGCCATCACCCATTTAGCCCATCTCCCTCTGTCAACCCTTAGTTTTCTATCATGAAGAGTCTTTTGTAGTTTCATTCCCTCCCTCTCTTTTTTCCTCCTTCCCATATCTTCATCGGTTTTGTTTCCTAAATTCTCACATATGATTGAAATCGTATGGTTTTTGTTTTTCTCTGACTTGTTTCGCTAGACATAATACACTTTAGCTCCATCCACATCATTGCAAATGGCAAGATTTCATTCTTTTTGATGGCCGGGTAATATTTCCCACATCTTCTCTATCCATGTCGTTGCAAATAGCAAGATTTCATTTTTTATGGTTGAGTAATATTCCTGTTTGTGTGTGTGTGTGTGTGTGTGTGTGTGTGTGTATGTATTACATCTTCTTCATTCATCTGTGGATGGACAGTTGGGTTGCTTCCATATCTTGGCTATTGTAAATTATGATGCAATAAATATGGGATTCTGATTGGTATGACATATTTTTTCTGTTGTACATTTGCTTTTTATTTCATTAATTTCTGTTTATATTTTTATTATGAGTACTTTGTTTCTCAAAGTATATTCATATTTATTTGGTGATTCTGTTTTTCTCAATGTTTATTTTTGAGAGAGAGAGACAGAGCGCAAGTGGGGCAGGGGTAGAGAGAGAGGGAGACACAGAATCCGAAGCAGGCTTCAGGCTCTGAACTGTCAGCACAGAGCAGGGCTTGAACTCATGAACTGTGAGATCATGACTTGAGCCAAAGTCAGATACTTAACTGACTGAGCCACCCAGGTGTCCCTATTTAGTTATTCTCTGTAAAACTATCTGTTTTGGGGTGTCTGGGTGACTCAGTTAAGCATCTGACTCTTGATTTCATTCAGCTCAGGTTATGACCTCACAGTTGTGGGATCGAACCCCGTGTTGTGGTCGTGGGATCAACACCCAGTGTGGAGCCTGCTTGAGATTCTCTCTCTCCCTCTCCTCCTACTCCTCCCCTGTGCATACATGTGCTCTCTCTTTCTCAAAAAAAAAAAAAAGCCTGTTATATTCGATCAGAAGCCTCCAGTGTTTATTTCTTCTTAAGTAATTGAAGTATATTTGCCCCAGAAGGACAGGTGAATGTAAGTCATGCTGATGGAGAGAGACACTCTGATTACAGAAGCATTTTCACACACATACACACACCACTGAGGAACAGTAATTTTGCTAAAATATATTTCGGTATTCTGAGCTACTTAATATTACTGCTCAAAATACAGATTAAGTTGAAAGGGGCTTAGAAATTTGAAAGATGAATTAGTGAAGAAGGGAGAGTATATATTTAAGAAAAGTTAGGGCTTAATTTCAGTGACATTGACCTTGTCTAAGTATTTAAAAATGCTAACAGATGGGGTGCCTGGGTGACTCAGACTTTAGCTCAGGTCATGATCTTGCAGTTCGTGAGTTTGAGCCCTACATCGAGCCCCATATTGGGCTCTCTGCTGTCAGTGTGGAGCCTGCTTCAGATCTTTTGTCTCCCTCTCTCTGCCCCTCCCCTGCTCACGTGCATTCTCTCTGGTTCTCTCAAAAATAAATAAACATTAAAAAATCTTTAAAATGCTAATTGATGTATTTGCCTTTGTTTTTCTAGTGATATGCAGCTTTCGAGGATCTGTCCCTCAAGGGTTGGTCTTAGAAATAGGAGAAACGGTCCAGATTTTTGAAAAATGTGAAGGTAAGTATGGATGTATACAGCACACAAATAGTGATACTTTTGGGTAGCATGATATATATTTATTTTGTGGTAATAGATTATCAGCAATCGTTTTGAAACCATAACCAACCACATTATGGTACATTGGGTAGCGTTAGATATATTTATTTTGTGGTAATAGATTATCAGCAATCGTTTTGAAACCATAACCAACCACATTATGGTACATTGTTATAAAATCCTTCCTGATCTATTTTTATCATAAAGGTATGAGCTATTTTGGCTCTAATAGCAACAATTAAATAACTAATTGTTAGCTCTCAGAATGTAATTTTTACATATTATGTCAAATGATTAATTTTGATTTTACAATCAAATAGATAATTTTCTACCCATACTTAGCTGCATTTGAATAGAATTGAATTGTAATTAGTTCATTTGTGTGTTTCTGTTTGATTGGCTGGACGTGATGATCAGTTATAATTAAAACAAGGCAGTAAATATGTGCTCAAATGAAGTTTGGCTTGACTATTAGCCTCTTCTGTGACATATGTGAGTATTTCTGCTGTAACATTTATGTATTATTGAAAATGTGACATTTTTCAAAATCATGTACTCCTATCAACAAGATATATGGTAAAAATAAAGTTAGGGAGAAATCACACAAAATCAGAGTATTGACAGAAACAAAATTGTTACCATGGATAAGGATCTGGGCAGCCTATGCTGGCAGTTCAGCAGGACTAGAAGCCATCTCAAATTATATAACAGAATGGAAATGTTCCTATGTGGGCATGGAGACGATGCACATGAAAATGGAGTTCTGATTCAGTTGCCTGCTGTTAAGATGGATATGGAAGTAAGTGTAACTCAGGAATCATGTAAATTTGAGAGTGCACTTTTCTGGAAAGGGAGCTCTAGTGCAGCACTCATTTAAAATTTTCTTAAAACAGAAATATAAATTAGTACCCCTCACGATAAAAACTCTTAGCAAAATAATAGAAGAAAATTTTCTTAAAAAATTTTTTTTAATGTTTATTATTTTTGAGAGAGAGAGAGCGAGAGAGTGAGTGAGCAGGTGTGGGGCAGAGAGACACAGGGACAGAATCTAAAGCAGGCTCCAGGCTCTGAGCTGTCAGCATAGAGCTTGACGTGGGGCTCGAACCCACGAACCATGAGATCATAATCTGAGCCAAAGTCAGATACTTAACTGACTGAGCTACCCAGGCCCCCCTAGAAGGGAATTTTCTTAATCTGGTAAAAGATACCTACTAAAAAGCCATAGCAAATATCATTCGGTTATAAAATATTGAAAGATTTCCCACTGAGATCTAAAAATAAGATAAGGAGACTTGCTATCATCATGTCATTTGAACATTGTACTGGCAGTACTAGCTAGTGTGGTAATAAGTACTAGCTAGTGTGGTAATAAGAAAAATAAAATACATAAAGAATGGAAAGGTAAAATTGAAACTATCATTTGTATATGATATAATTGTGTATCCAGTAGATTCTATAAAAAAACTATAGGAATAAATAAGGGAACTTAAAAATATTATGGCTACAGTATCAATATTTTAAATATATATTATTTTCTATGTATTTGCAATTAAAAACTAGAAGATGAATTAAAGAAACAATACTATTTATATAGTATCACAAACAGTAAATGCCTAAAAGTAAATCTAATAAAAAATGATGAGCACTGGGTGTTGTATGGAAACCAATTTGACAATAAATTATATTTAATATAAAAAATAAAAAAATGAAAGATCTACATTAAAGACTATCAAATATTGATAAAAATTATTTTTATTTATTTATTTATTTATTTAT